>NW_015387896.1:107808-140905 GCF_001527695.2 Protobothrops mucrosquamatus | reverse complement strand
CTCCAACACTGGAAGTTTTTAAGAAAAGACTGGACAGCCATTTGTCTGAAATGGTGTAGGGTTCCTGCCTGAGCAGGGGGTTGGACTCGATGACCTCCAAGGTCCCTTCCAACTTTATTATTATTATTATTATTATTATTATTATTATTATTATTATTATTATTATTATTATTATTATTATTATTATTATTATTATTCTACACATCAAAAGCAATGCAGTTGTACAAATATCTTCTTTGTCTGAAATTTTCCCACTGTTGATGTGATCACAGTATTCTTGATGTGTAGAAGAGCAGTTTGCTTTCTTGAAATCCCTTTCCAATCTCGCTGTCTGCTGGGGGTGGGAGGATCAGGCAAAGGGGAGATTGCCTACAAAAATTGCTTGCTTTCCCAATCCACCCCTAACCCTGGCAGAGTGGAGAGATTGGAGAGGAAGAGGTTTCAGTAACGTAAGCTGTTTGTGTAATGTGTCCATTGGGCTCCCAGGGTAGTCACATTGTTTTCAGTGCATGCAAAAGAAAAAGCAGGCATTTCAAAAAGGCAGGGGTGGTTAGAAGGCAAAAGTGGAATGTGTGAAGCTAATTTTCTAGTGGGAAAGCAATGGCATTTCACTTAGTGGCGGAATTGCTTGTCATCCTAAATAAGGTTGTTATGTGAGGACTATCTGTATTTTATCTCTGATTGTTTGGTGTTGAGCCTTGCTTATCTTAAGTGTTGGCTGCTGGTGGGGATCAAATGATGCATCAAAAATGTATCATTTATGCGGATACAAAAAAGCAGCATGACCAATGTTTGGTGAGAACTCTCTTTCTGTCTCTGCTTTCCATTTCTTAAAAAGTTCTTTGTAGGAGGAGAGCTAGGTTAGTCTGTGGTGGCAAAAACCAGGAGTCTGGTAACAGCTTTTCCAACCAATAAATTTTATTAAAAGACAAAAGCTTAATAGGCACTGATATCAGATCTCCAAACAAGGACAAAATAATACCAAGGATTCCATCTGCCTGAGAGATCTCAACTTTTTTTTTTTTTTTTGAAAAACAGGATTTTTATCAGCACCATTTAATGAGAAATTCTTGTGCTTGCATAAATCTAAAGCATTCAGGCAATCTCAGGTCTCAACAATAGATTTTTAACATATTGGAATTGTTAATTGATAGGGTACTTGTAACCTCTCATGCATCATCTGTATCAGCATAACCAACTTAATTTTTCTACCCTTTTTCCTCTTATCTCCAATTTAAATTAATTTAACACTCTATACGTCTTACGAAGTGAGCTGCAGCTCACCAAAACTTACGTCTTGTAATAAAACATGGTTACCTGGAAAAGGTCCTTCCAGGCTCCTCCCAATGTTAAAAGTCCTGTAGGGGGGATGAGAACTCCTGCTCCTTACTCTTATTTCATTTTGGAGGGGAAAAAAGCCACTACTGGCAGTTTGTCAACTCTTCAAATTGGCCCCCATGCTTAATCAAGAGAAGGGCAATCTAGATTAATAGGATTGTGGGTTAAGTAATTAAATTAATTCTATTACGTTTAAAGGATTGGCTGCAAACCATTGGTGAATACACGAGTGAAAAAAAAAGATCTCTGAAAATGGGTTAGACAGTTCCATGGAATATAAAGTGATCAAGTGGCTCGTGGTTTTAATAGCTCTGTTGGGCATATGGAGCCTGTCAATATCAGATGTAGGGGGAGAACTTCCTTTCCCTTTGGCACCAACAAAATGCTGGATTGGATTGTCTTAAATTCTTTGTGGAAGTCAACTTGCTACATAGGTAGTTCTTGACTTACAACCATTTTTCACACTTATGCCCTTTGCAGCATCCCCATCATCACAGCCGCTTGGCAACTGGCATGTATTTACGACGGTCGCAATGCCCCAGGGTCACGGGATCACCTTTTGCAACCTTCTGACAAGCAAAGTCAATGGGGAAGCCAGATTCACTTTACAACCGTGTTACTAACTTAGCAGCTGCATTGATTCACTTAACAACTATGGCAAGAAACGTTATAAAATGAGGCAAAATTCACTTAACATCTACCTTGCTTATCAACAGAAATTCGGGGCTCCGTTGTGGTCATAAGTAGAGGACTGGTATAAGTGGGGCCAGAATTTCTCTTGCTAAGCAAGGTGGTGTTTGTTTAAGTGAGTTGCAGCCAATTTTATGACCTTTTTGCCATTGTTAAGCGAATCATTGTAATTGTTAAATGAATCATACAGTTGTTAAATGAACCCAACTTCCCCCGTTGACTTTGCTTGTCAAAAGCTGGCTGGGAAGGTGAAAAACGGTGATCACGTAACCCTGGGATAATGCCACCATTGTAAATACACACTGGTTACCAAGCACCCGGATTTTGAGATGGTGGGGATGCTGTAACAGTTGTAAGTGCAAGGTCTGGTCCTTAAGTCACTTTTTTCAGTGCTGTTGTAACTTTAAACGGTCACTAAATGAATGGTTTATTTAGCAAGGATTACCTGTAGAAGTAAGCTATTGCCACGTAGTGGCTGATGGTTTTAGGCTTGTGTGGTTACTTAATGCCATTTGATTGTGTTTTGGACAGCAGGGGCGAAAAATTGGTCCCAAAAATAACCACTATTTAAAACTTGAATAAAAAAGGTCTGCTATGTAACTTTCAAGAATTTGAATGAATGAAAGGGTTTGAATGAAATACGTAGATGCAAAACTGTTCCAAAGAAACAAGCATATTTTATTTCCCCTCCTCTCTCTCACAAAGGTGGGAATCTGCCTTCCACTGGGTTTGCTCCCTGCAATTCTCAGGTTGAGTTACTGACCAAATAACTAAAATGCATACCAGTCAATCCAAATGCTTAATTGATGATCAGTTAAATATTGTAGCCCAGTGGTGGCGAACCTATGGCACGGGTGCCAGAGGCGGCACTCAGAGCCCTCTCTGTGGGCATGCGTGCCATCGCCCCAGTCCTAGACCTTCAGCTGGGTTTTATAAAACCTTTTCATTTTAGACCTCCACCGCCGTGTGCAAAAAAAAAAAAGGTTCAATCAGTCAATTTCAACTTCTCGCAGGAAAAAAAAAAGATCTTGCAAAGTTGAAATTGATTGATTGAACTTTTTAGTCCCACCCAGTCTGCCGTTACCACCGCAGCCATGCCCACCCAATTGGCCACGCCCACCCAATTGGCCACACCCAGCCAATGGGCCACACCCACCCGGCACTCGACGATGCATAAGTGGGTTTTGGGTTGCAGTTTGGGCACTCGGTCTCTAAAAGGTTTGCCATCACTGTTGTAGCCCTTTTAAAACAAAAGAAAACCCCCCCCACCATGCCCTCAAAAGCAAAATCTAAGAAACGGGATATGCAGCATTTAAAAAAAAAAAGTCCAAAGGAAGACAATTTGTTTTCTAAGGGAAAAAGCAGAGCAGGAACCAGAAAGCAGAGACGAGAACTGGAGACCTGGGAGAAACGAGCCTGCAGAGTTGTAAATAGATGGGCTATCATCCTGAATGCCTTCATCGAGGCTAAGCAAAGAAGTATATTTCGTATCTTTTCAAGGTGGAATCTGTTAACTCAGAAAAAGGGCTCTGTCTGGAATAGATAAACTGAGTTTCTGCCCTGAGTTTAGGGTGGATGAATCTTAATAATGCCCTGAGGATCCACCCATTAAAAAAAATCAAAGGGGCTTTAAAAGGCCAGTGAAACAAAGTCCATTGTGACTCATGAAGAACTGGACTGGCTAGGAAAAGAGAGACAAGCTATTTCTTCACAATCCTCTCCAGCTCTGAGATGCGTCGCTCCTGTTCCGACACAGTAGCTTGCAGTCGTTTCAGGTCCTCTGAGAGGTGATCTAAAGCTGGACCCTAAAGGACACATTACTTAGTTAACATTATTGTGTTTACTGACAGAATTGAAGAGCAGATTTTATTCAGAAAAAAGTTTGTGCTATCGCTCCTTTAAAGTAACTTACAATTTTGCCTCAAAGCATTTACTTGTCATTGCTCTAAGATTTTCCCACCAACCCTATGCTAAATCTTCCTTCTGGCGTAAAGTCCCCTTTAAAAAAATGATTGCAGGGGGCATGACTAGAACATCATGATGTCCCTACCATTAGTGGAGAGTAGGGATCTTTTCAAAATCCTTAAAATTAAGCCAAATTCTCCCATTTATAAGACTTTAAGGGACAAAGGTTAAAAAGCTGGGCTTCATCTCTTCCAGTAATGTCAAGTCATCAGGTATACCTCCCCAAAGCCTTGAAGGACCACAAAAGGCAGATACTTCTCACAGGGTTAAAGACAAGCCCTCCCCACCATCCACAAAGACGCATATAGAACGTTGGGTGATCCTCCAAGAGAAGTTGAGGACCATGAAGGTCAATGGATTGTTTAGGCCAGTCCTAAACCAAACAGTCCAGAAGACCTAATCTAGACCTTTGGGTTTTCTTACCCCTTGCTGTGTCCCTTCGTGTGGAAGCTGACTTCTCTTGGGCCCCTGCAGGAGAGTCTGGTTGACTTTGAACTCTCGGCTCTTCTGGGAAGTGTAGCCATCCTTGAGGGAAATGAGGATGGGGCTTGCGTCCTTGCCTGCTAGCCACTGCTCTGAGGTCAAGGCGGGATCTGGACCAGCTGTGTCAGGATACAGGTCCTCTTGGAACAGGTCTGACTGCAGAAACCATACAAAAACACAGGCTCGGTATTACAACGAGGAAGAGCCTCTTCCATCCAGACTTAAAAACAGAAATTCAGCCTCTCACTACACACCTCAAATCTTAATATTCTATTCAGACAAGATTTTTGTCCAGGTAGTCCTCGACTTAACGACCACAATGGAGCCCAAAATTTCCATTGCTAAGCAAAAGAGTGAAGTGAGATTTTGCCCATTTTACAACCTTTCTTGTCACAGGTGTTAAGTGAATCCCTGCAGTTGTTAAGTTAATAACATGGTTGTTAAGTGAATCTGGCCTCCCCCATTGATTTTTCTTGCCAGAAGGTCGCAAAAGGTGAACACATGATCCTGGGACACTGTAACTGTCGTAAATAGGAATCAGTTGCCAAGCTTCTGAATTTTAATCACATGACCGGGGGGGGGGGAATGCTGCAACCATCGTAAGTGTGAAAAATGGTCATAGGTCACTTTTTTCAGTGCTGTTGCAACTTTGAAAAGTTGCTAAACAAACTTGGAAGTCGAGGACCACCTGCATAGCCTCCAGGAGCCAAATCCAACCTGACAGCTAATTAAACATTTGCCCAAAAGATTGAAGATACAGAAGGGAAAGCTTCTTGTTCGGTGGGCAAATGGCTACAGCTGTCTCAAGAAATTGGGAAGATGGCTTTGCAACTTTTATTCAGGGATAAAAGTTACATGTGTTAAAGTTAAACCAAGACTGATAATTTTGGAATAGATGAGCTCTCTCAGTGAATCAGTGCATTTACCATGTTTCTGTAAGGACTACAGATCTGAGAGAACCACAAGCTATTTAAAATGATTTATGTCACTGGGAATTTTCTTCTATGGCCTTTACGACTGGATCAAAAACGGGAAAAGCACATTAGATCAAACCAAAAGATCCAGTGGTACATTAGATGCTAGGAGAGGCTCCCAAGCACTATATTGTCCGAGAAACAAGAGCCCCCGTTTACCAACTATCACTAATTAACAGGCTGCCTAGAAGGTTATAGGACTTAAAAATTCAACATTTCTGGAGGATATCAGCTTGGGAAAAATTGATGTAATGGTGTAACCCATCTTAAAACTACAAAATTCCTAAATCAAGAATACATAGGCTTCCTAAATCAAGGCTCCCTTTTACCACAATGATTGGATTCACACAAAGCCATATCCAGCGATGGGGAGCTTCCACTCCCCCACCCCCCTTTTTGGTTTTGGTGGGCCGGGGTGGGGCTGGGGGAGAAGAGGGGGAGGAAGAGGAATGACCCCCTTTTGGTGGAGAGCCTCCTCAAGGTGCAGCTTGCTCAGGAGGAGGAGGAGGAACTGCCCTGTGTGAGGACAGCTCTTTCGGACCTGGGGTCCAAGCTAAACGAGGAGCCCTCTCCCCGCTTTTCCTTCAAAGCCCGAGAGAAAGATAAAGCGGCCTTCCATCCCCTGAACCTCCCCGCAAGGGTCTGGAGGAGGAACCTTGCGTGTCCATCTGAGAAGCTTCTCTAATTCAAAATAAAGAGTGCCCGTGGCAGCAGTTCTTCCTTTCAGGGAAACGGTGTCAGTGGTGTAGAGTGTAGACCTCATTCTTACAGGACGGCCTATGCAAGTGCTCCAGTGCCCTAGCAGTGCCTCCCCAGGCAAACACATATACAATATGTTCTATGTTTGCTGGGTTTAGGTTTAGCACATTGTATGAACTAGCAATTCTGTTTCGTAAACTGATTTATTCTATAAATGATAGTTTCACATTTAAGTGTGCACCCGGCCATTCTCATTTGCTCAACCAACCCTCATTAACAAAGCCATGACTTGACATGACATGTGAACCCATTATTTTGCACTCTTCCAAGTAAATCAGAGGATTCTGACTCCCAGTTGACAGCCTTGCTGCTTCTCATTATGTTTCCTGGCTTGTGTTTGCTGGAACTGCCGAAAGGACTGTGTTGTAGACTGGAGATAGATGATGTCATATCCCTTCCACTCTTCAGAGAGGGCTGTTCAGTTTTGACATAGATGGCCTCTTTGACCCCTCTTTCAAACCAGGGGTCCTCTCTTTTGAAGACAGCAAAGTCCACATATTGGACAGAGAGGACCGCAATTCCAAGGAGGCTCCACACCCATTTGCACCACTCAGGTGACCTTGAGGACATAGATCAGGGGTAGGCACTCAAAGAGCCACTTGGACCCGTTTCCCACCGAAAACAAAACACTGGGAGCCGCAAAACCCTTTGGATATCTAAAATGAAGATAACACTGCATATATCCTTTTTTACCTTTATGATAGGTAAAAAAAGGATATATGCAATGTTATCTTCATTTTAGATGTCAAAAGGGTCTCTCTCTCTCTCTGTCTCTCTCTCCCTCCCCCCTCTCTCTCCCTCTCTCTTTCTCCCTCTCTCTCTCTTTCCTCTCCCCCTCTCTTTCCCTCTTTCCTCTCCCTCTCTCTCTTTCTCTCTTTCCTCTCCCTCTATCTCTTTCCTCTCCCTCTCTCTCTGTTTCCTCTTCCTCTCTCTCTCTTTCCTCTCCCCCTTTCTTTCTCTTTCTTTCTCTCTCTCCCTCTCCTCTCCCTCTCTCTTTCCTCTCTCTCTTTCCTCTCCCCCTCTCTTTCTCTTTCTCTCTCTCTCCCTCTGTCCTCCCTCTCTCTTTCCTCTCCCTCTCTCTCTTTCCTCTCCCCCCTCTTCTCTTTCTCTTTCTTTCTCTCCCTCTCTCTCCTCTCTCTCTCTCTCTCTCTTTCTCTGTCTCTCTCTCCCTCGCTCTTTCCTCTCTCTCCCTCCCTCTCTCCCTCTCTCTCTCTCTCTTTCTTTCCTCTCCCTCTCTCTTTCCCTCTCTCTCTTTCTCTCTTTCCTCTCCCTCTCTCTCTCTTTCCTCTCTCTCTCTCTTTCTATCTCTTTCCTCTCCCTCTCTCTCTCTCTTTCCTCTCCCCCCTCTCTCTTTCTCTCTCTCTTTCTTTCTCTCTCCGATCTGCTCACCTGGCAAGCTGGCTTCAAGCTGTTCTCCAACAAGCTGACACACATTCTTATTGGGCTAGCTTAGGGGTAGGCAACCTCGGCTCTTTTATGACTCATGGACTTCAACTCCCAGAATTCCTGAGTCAGCATAGCTGTGCTAGCTAGCTCTCTCCTGCCCTTCCTGCTTCCTGCTTCCTGCAGAGATGCAGCAAAGGGAGGAGCCCCGCCCAATAAGCTTGTCAGCTCGTCGGAACAGGGTGAGGCTACTCTCTTTTTTACACACACACACACACACACACAGAGAGAGAGAGAGAGAGAGAGAGAGAGAGAGAGAGAGAGAGAGAGAGAGAGAGAGAGAGAGAGAGAAGCGCAAGTGCCTCTCTCTGTCTCTGTCTCTCTCTGCAAATGGCAGAGGAGGCTGGGAGCCACAGGGGAAGGCTCAAAGAGCCGCATGCGGCTCCAGAGCCGCAGGTTGCCGACCTGTGACATAGATAAACCTCCAAGTGGCCTCAACGACTCTCTAAAAGAATGCAAATGACCAACTATCTGCAAGGAATATAAATCCTTCCATTCCCCACCATCCAGTCAAGCTGAAGAAACTTCTTGGATGAGAAGCAAAACATCTTCAAGGAAGTCCAGTTGCCTCCTGAAAAAGCACCTTTGGGACATCCCTGCCTGCCTGCAATCCCCCAGAAATTATCCACAAGAAACACAACCTTGACAACTCTGATGCAGATGACGCCTACCTAAATGGATGAATGGTGCCTACACAGCTTCCTAGAGAGATGGTCCCTTAGGCTCAAAGAAACTCTAGTCTCAGCCCTTCCCTGCTACGAACTGGTTTCAGTTGTTCTGCCAATGCTTTTTCCTACCAATCTTAAACGGTTGTTCCACGCTTACCTTCCGGGGCACCGTCATAGCAATGGGCTCACATTTCCTCTCATGTAGTTTGTAAAATCTAGAAGGAATAAAAACTGATTCAAGGAAGGAGAAAGAAAATCTTTGGAAGGATCTCCTTAAAACAAAAAAGTCCCAGGCATTATTTTTGCTTGGCCAAAGGAATCTGAGTGGTGGATTGCAACAGAATACAAGAAAGTTGTCAGGTTTCTGTTCAGGGATGAAGCTTGCAGAGGTTTTGTACCACTGCTATTTGTCATCCTCACTTGATACCAGTGTTGGGGGGAGGGGAAATAGGGTGGGAGACCAGTTACATCACTGTGAACCTCTTGGAGGAAGCAGGTGAGAAAAACACACATTCTCTACCTGGCAATCTCGCACTTGCTGACATCCAGCCCTCGTTTGGGCATCCATCCGCCTCCTCGCTGCGACTCCTTGGAAGTAAACATGGATAAATAGTGCACGTAGGGAGCTTCGCCGGTCAGCTCGAAGTACCGGATGCTGCTGTCACCCTGCAGTGGATGTTGAGGTTTTCAAATTTCTCCTTATCAAAGGACTTCTCACTTGAACCCCCCACTTAGCTCATCCAAAGGGCTGCTTCTAGATTTGGCATTGCCAGTCTCTTCCCTCCACCCAGGACTCACCTTGCCAGTCAGATAAACCACATTGGTATCTGGGTCATAGTAAGGCAAGAGTACACCACTGCTTGTGTCCAGCTCCTGAAGAGTCAATGGTTCCTCAGGATTTCTCTATAGAGGAAGGAAGGAAGGAAGGAAGGAAGGAAGGAAGGAAGGAAGGAAGGAAGGAAGGAAGGAAGGAAGGAAGGAAGGAAGGAAGGAAGGAAAGAAAAGGAAGGAAGGAAGGAAGGAAAGAAAAGGAAGGAAGGAAAAGAAAGAAAGAAAGAAAGAAAGAGAAAGAAAGGAAGGAAGGAAGGAAGGAAGGAAGGAAAGAAGGAAGGAAGGAAGGAAGGAAGGAAGGGGAGGAAAGGAAAGAGAGGAGGAAGGAAAGGAAGGAAGAAGGAAGGAAGGAAAAGAAAGAAAAGAAAGAAAGAGAAAGGAAGGAAGGAAAGAAAAGAGAGAGAGGAGGAAGGAAGGAAGGGTTTCAGAAAGACATTTGTAGTGTTAGTCTGGGATAAAACTTAAAAACTAAGAGTAAATTCCTAGCCAGAGTTACACTGAGTTAATTAAGACAAAATCCCTTCGAAATGTTTGCTTGCTTGCTTCCTACATCCCGGCTATGTTGCCTCTTCTCATCCAAACTGCACTCCTTCCCCAGTTCCTTCCCAGTTCCTCACAGACGCTTCCAGTTTAGCCATAGTTCTACTTGCAGAAAAAGCATACACTTCTTACAAAACATACTTGTGGGTTTCTGTGATCTAAGAACAATGCAAAGAGCCGGTGTGATGTAGTGGTTTTAAAGCGTCAAGCTAGAAAGTGAGAGACCATGAGTTCTAGTCTTGGGCATTAAGCCAGTGGGTTGACCTTGGGCCAGTCATTCACTCTCAGCCCTAGGAAAGAGGTAAGGGCAAGCTACTTTGAAAAAATCTTGCCACGGAAACCGAGGGGCTTGTCTAGGCAATCACCAGGAATCAACACTGACTTGAAGGTAGACCCCCCCCCCCAAAAAAAGAACAATTATCCAGATTTCTGAGCAAGAAACTCTTGCTCTCTGGTCAGAATTTCAGCCTGTCCCTCCATCAATAACAGGGCATCATAACTGATCTGCTTTACAGGGTTGTTGTTAAAGACTTTGATAGTAAATGAAGTGTGTTAAGCATTCAAAATCCTATACAAAATACAGAAGGCCCCTGCAACACCAGAGTGAATTTCCTCTTGCAATGTCCTTGTGTCTACTTTGTATACTTTAAGAAATTGTTTGTTGTAAAAAAAATTACAATATACATAAGGGAGAGGATTTTGATGTTGAAACTTGCTTTCCAGCAACCTCCTTCTTCAACGCAAGACTTTGGCAATATCCATGCCCTCATTTTTCTACACTGCCCTTATTTGAACGGTAGGGGCTGCCCACTTTTCAAATCTCTTGAACACTTGGGCGGCCTCTGCCGCTCAAATCTTTGGAAGATGTTGCCCAAACACCACCCATAAAGGTGTCCTCCACTCTCTCTGCTCACCAGGTCCCACAGGGCCACCTGTCGCTCGCTCATGCGGCTGAAACCTGTCGTAAAAAGCTTCCCATCCTTCACAGTCATGGCCCGAACAGGACGAGACCCCTCGTGGGCCCATGGCAATTCCTGAGGGTGAGACAGTGAGACAAAGGAGACTTTCTTGAGCAGAGGGAAAGTGAATCACATCTGAATTACCAAATCTCACCCACTTCTTGACAGTGAGAAGTCATCCCATCTTCCAGCCTTCTATCCCAGCACAAAATATCTCATTTGCCCAAATTAATATTGAGGGGGGAGGGGAATACTGTCTGAGCAAAAGGAAACATTTCTCTATGATAAATCAATCTGGAAGACGTGAGGATGGCCACTAGTGGCCTTTAAAAGCAGGCATTAAAGTAACAAGAAATACAGGTAATCCTCAACTTACAACCAGTGATGGGATTCAAATATGCGAACAACCGGTTCTCTGTGTGGATGCTGCTTCTGGAAGTCCGTTTTAGGCCTGGGCAACAAAAAATTAGCTACCGGTTCTGCCAAAGTGGTGCGAACTGGCTGAATCCCACCACTGCTTACAACCATTCTTTTAGTGACCGTTCAATGTTACAACGGCACTGAAAACAAGTGACTTATGACTGTTTTTCACATTTACAACTGTTGTGGCATTCCCATGGTCACATGATCAAAATTCAGATACTTGGCAACTAGTTCACATTTATGACAGTTGCAGTGTCCTGGGGGGTCACGTGATAGTCTTTTTTTGACCTTCTGATAAGCAAAGTCAATGGAGAAGCCAGGTTCACTTAACAACTGTAGTGATTCACGTGTGGCAAGGAAATGGAGCAAAACTCACTTAACAACTGTCTTGCTTAGCAACAGAAATGTTGGGCTCAGTTGTGGTCATAAGTCGAGGACTGCCTGTATTTTCATTAGGGATAATTTACCAAGGCCTGTAGGAAAATACAACAACCTATTGTGGTACACGTTGCTCTCAACTTAACAACTTAATGACAGTTTGAAATTGCACTGCACTCCATCCTATGCAATCATGTGATTGCAATTTAAGACTTTGCAACCAGCTTGTATTTACAATGGTTTCAGTGTCTTGCCGTCATACGATTGCAATTTGCAGTCTTCCCAGTCAGCTTTTGGAAAGCAAAGTCAACTGGGGAATCAGGATTCACTTAAAGACCATGTGATTTGCTTAACGACCACATGGCTGGCATAACAATCATGATAAAAATGGTAGAAAAAAATGGATCCAGTCATATGATGACTTGCCTAATGGCAGCACTGCTTAACAAATGCAATTTGCAAATGTCGTTAAGTCAGGGTCTATCTGTACAGACTGCTTCTATTAAGGCTTTCACATAAACCATTCCAAAGTCAATCTCTCTTCAGATTTTGCATCAGTCAATTAGCATTCTGTGATGACTCAGCCTATTCTATCCTCCCTAGCTTGTTATGGGGCTACCTCTCTCTTTTTCTCTACAGATGTTCTGAGATTTTCTCATGAATTCTTTGGTTAAATGAGGACCAAACGACTGAGAACACGCTGGGGATAAATGCTAACAAGGAAGTCTCCAGATTCAAGCAGAAGCATGTTTTGAATTTGCAGGTACAGAAATCAAGGAATAAGTGATGGCAACATTTCTGCAAACTTGTGACTATATACTTTGAAACATAAATCACTGAATTAGTTCATGGCTGGCTGGAAACCTGGCTCTCCCCATTGCTGGTCTTCAATACCTATTAGCCAACACAGCCGAAAGTAAGAAGAACAGCAGGCACTCCATTTTGGGGACCAGACCAATCTGCTAACTCAGGCAATTATTGATCTAATTTGCATCCTGATCAAAAATCAGCCCCTTCTGGACCTGCCAGTTTTAGACTTTTCAAAGTGTGAAAGTTTTTCCTACATTTGCAGTGGTGCCCCCTGCCCGAGGGTCGAAAAGCCGCACGTGCTTATCCCGGCAGGCTGTGCAGAGCAAAGAGCCGTCCTGGTTCCAAGCTGCGCTATAGATGACATCCGGATGCAACTCGTCCAAGGAAATGGCCGCTTGACCAACACTCACATCCCAGACTTTTACGACATTGTCGCAGCCTGTAGCAGATGGGAAGAAGACAAGACTCATGAATAGGAAGGTAGCAGGTGGCAGTTGTCGCCCTGGGCCCATCTTTGGGCCTGATTTTCCTTACCTGCACTCAGCAGGAGGTTCTGTGCTGTTGGGTGCCAGGTCACAATCCCCACCCTTTTAGAGTGGCCTTCAAGAGTCACCAGGGGCTCATTCAAAGATCTTGTAAGACCCCCTTCAGGCGCTGACCAGACCTAAAAACATGCAAGACAAGAAGTAAAGAAGATTGTCAGAGAACTGGAAAGTAAAGGCGCCCCCTACTTTGCCAGAAAGATTTTCTCATCTCATGTCTGTCTGCCTGCCTGGGTGGTCAAGTCCTAAAAGTGACCTAGACGAGAGTGGGGCTACCTTTAATATTTTGGAGATGATCTAGTTCAGTGCCTTGAAATGTTGCAGAGAACAGATTGCATGCAAGTCACTCTGGAGCACAGGAGGCAAACTGTGAGGCATATTGCTTGGAGATGGTAAAAGATCCTTAGATAACCTTGCTTGTCTACCATCCAAATTCCCCATTTGGGTAAAGTTTCCCTTCATTTGACACTTCTTTAAGTGTCCTTGTCTACGGGACATTCGTTTTCCCCACAATTCCCTGCTCTTTTCCCTCTCGGACTCCTCTTTATCTCCCAGAATGGGATGTTCAGCTTGTCACTTCTCTTTTCTTCCCTTTTTCTGCTCACTCCTGATTTTTCTGAGGGCAAACAATTCCAGCAAGAATTATTATCTACCAGTTGTAAGCCTCAGAGGGGGTGGGTTTATTATGGGGAGCTACTACTGAAAAAAATTAAGACGGCAGGTTGGATGAGGGCTAACAAACTCAATGTTCCCCAATGCATTGGAGCACAACTCTAATAAGCCCAAGTCAAAAAGGTGGTGGCCCAGGATGACAAGAATTTAGTCCCAATCCCTAGTAGCCTACTTTTAAAAAATCTGTGCACAAAAAAATGTTCTTGTAAGCAACAAGGCAAGGTTGTGACCAGTGATGTCCTCAAGAACTTCAAGTGCCACTGGTTTTGTGGTGTCCAGGCAAACTGCTCAATGGTGCCCTGAAGCCAGTCCCTTCCCTCTCCTTCTCCCTTTTATTTAACCACTTACCATAACACTGCAGTCCTCAGATGAGCTGGCAATAACATGGTCATTGTGGGGGCACCACTCTACGTCTAACACAGGAGCTGTGTGCCCTGAGACCACAGGGTGGGCCTTATCCAGGCGACCAGTCTGCAAAAATAGGAGGAGAGGGAGAGAATGAAAGTTGTTCTGATGCATCAGAGATTTATTTCAAGTGGCAACTCTTACTTTCCAGTGTTTGTGCTCCATTTTTCTGTATTCCATGAAATGGACATTCTGCTTCAAGAACATGGCCCATGGGAAGCCATATGATGAGAACCAGCAGACCCAATTATTCCTGGGCTCATTATATCAGCATAGGTGATCAGGGAGAGCAAGCAATAAGCCGACCACATTCATTTCCCCTAACCTTCTTGTGACAAACATCCAGAACTGAAAGAATGCCTTCAAAGGCCTATCGCAAGTACAAGTTGACCAGCGTCATCCTGTCCCAATCTCTTTAATCTCCATTGCCTTTATCAACAGATGAGAGATAAAAAGGGTAGCTTCACACCACGCACACCAAACTCTGGTTTATAAAATAAAACACAGAGAAGCATTAATCAAATCAATCACTCTGAAGGAGATCTGACTTCAGAATTAGAGGGTGCTAAGGTCAGCAAGGGTACGTGGTGGTCTAGTGGTTAAGACTCTGGACTTTTCGACTGGAAGGTTGGCAGTTTGAGACCCAAGCACCACATGACAGGGTGAGCTCCCGTTACTTGCCCCCGCTCTTGCCAACCTAGCAGTTCGAAAGCATGCAAATGCAAGTAGATAAATAGGTACCACCGGTGGGAAGGTAACAGCATTCCATGCGCCTCGACATATAATGCCAGCCACATGACCATGGAAGCATCTTTGGAGAATGCTGACTCCCTCGGCTAGGAAACAGAGATGAGCACCATCCTCCAAGAATCACCACTGGAGGGAAATCTTTACCTTAGCTTTACCTAAGGTCAGCACTGAGTTATCCCACTTGCATTTGGAGAGGGTGGGTGAATGGGAGAGAAACAAAGGGGCCCAGGGGCTAGAGGAAGACCCTTAGCAGGTAGGGAACAAGGTAGAGGCCTAACCATGTTGCTGCCCAACAACTTCTTAACAGGAAGAGAAATTCTCATAAAATGTTAAAAGTTTAAAACAGAACAAATCATGCAGCAAACTAATTGCCAGACCAAACCTTTAGCATCCATAGCTACTAGGCATCTGGATTTTTGCACCCTCCTCCTTTACTTCCAGTTATAACTGCCAAGATCCTTCCATCTCTTTCTTAATTTCTGTCCTGCCCACCCACTTTCCTTCTTTAATTAGCTCTTTCGCAGGCACGTCTTTATAGATCCTTCTTTCCACGATGCCATCTAGCCCACCCCCTTCCCAGAATCCCACATCTTTCTGCATTCAGGAAAAATAACAATAGGGTTGCCAATTTTTTTTACCAAGGCACCGCTTCTGTGCCTTTAACCGTAGCTGGATCTACAGACATTACTGCTGACTCTATTTTTATCTATTTAGTTTATATGACACTTAACATGCTGAATCATTTTCATAACAAATCACAACTTTTCACTTGTGAAAATGCTGTTAACATCAATCTCTGTTAAGAGAGTGGGAAGCAGGCAGGCCTCACTGCTGGGAGGGGGAGTTGTGTGTGTTTTTTTTAAAAAGTTTGCTTTTACTCTTTTTTAAAATGGTTGGTAAAGCCCTTAAGCACCTGGAGCAACAAGACCTGAGGATCTTGCAACCAATTGCTATCCTTTCAGCAATTCCCACAATTTGAATTTTAAGATTTCCATTCCCCCATTCCCTCTCTTTCTGTGATCTTCCCATCCATTGCCTCCAAGAAGCAAGAGTTGATCGGGCTGGAATTCACAACATGGAATCCAGGAAAAAACATTAGGCCAGTGGGTTGAATCTACTGCTACTTATCCAAATGGGAAAAGAATGAAGATCTTATGGCCACCAGCCTGGTTTACATGCTGTCTGTCTTCTACATGCT
Source organism: Protobothrops mucrosquamatus (assembly GCF_001527695.2). Taxonomy (NCBI): domain Eukaryota; kingdom Metazoa; phylum Chordata; class Lepidosauria; order Squamata; family Viperidae; genus Protobothrops; species Protobothrops mucrosquamatus. The sequence goes on along the minus strand of NW_015387896.1, from coordinate 125,077 downwards.
CCTCCTCTCCTTTCCCACACTGTTTATTGCTTGCCATCTCTGAAACCTCTCCATGTCATGCTGAAGTCATGAGATACATCCTAGGGGCAAGCATAAGATCCTTGCCAAGGAAGACTGGAAAAGCAATCCACTGTCTTGATCTACATCTAAACTTTGATTTTGAAAGGGGAAAAATGTAATGGCTAGAGTAATTCATAACAACGGTAGTCATCAAATTTGGAGGAAGTTTCACGTAGCTATTGTGGCCTCCCAAGGAGATGCTTAAAGTATACAGACTGTGAGAAAGAGAAGTTACACAGGAGAGGAAGCCAATCCCTGCTACCAAATATAAAGCTCAGCTAGTCAGAGAGCATGGGAGCTCTTGAGGAACCAACTTGCAAGCTTCCATTTTTGAATGGATTAGACCACAGGGGTGAGAATCAGGACTGCTGAGTTTTGGGTTCAACTATTGAAGAAATGGAGTTTAGTGTGAAACTAGAATTGTCACGAGAAAGCACAGAGGAGAACTTTAATTATTGCCAACCGATGTCGGTTCTTTTTCCTCCTGCTGCCCCCAAAGCCACTTCCTCTTCTTCATTTTTTCTTTTTTTCATTTTATTTCCGTAACAGGTCCTAACCATTTAAGGTAAAAAGAAATCAGCAGTTCCACCAATCCCTGGCCCCTTCTTGCACGCTGTGCAAGTCCCCAGAAAACCACAAAAAAAGCAGAGGACGGGTAAGAAGCCAGAAGTTACATTTGCAGTTTTCTATAGGATTCCTTGGCAAGAGACTGCATTGAGCACTGCTGGGAAGAAGACCTGGGATAAACCAAAAAAGCTTTGAAAGAGGTCTCAAAGCGAGGGGGGGGGTGTTATGAAGGTGGGGGAGGGCACCTTAGACAATGGCAGGACCAGGAAGGCTCCTCCACCACTAGCCTCCACGACGATGGCTAAGAATTGGGGGTTGACAGAGCAAAAGTTCCCATCCCATGTCATTTGAGAAACACGGATGTCATCATAGCATTGGTCAGCCTTCACCGGTTGTCCATAGACATGACGGAACTTACTGGACCTCACAACTTTGCGGCTCATGGTTCCTGCAAAACAGCACATCGTTAACCCCACACAGTCATCACTGGGAGCATGCAATTACCACCAGCAGCACCATTTCCTTCTTGAAACCTTGAGCCCAGGTGAGTCGGTGATGGCCCTGAGCCCCATTTCACCACCTGCCCACCACGCTACGGCCTCTGCATCTCAGCCCAGCACCAACCCCACACAAAAGATCCATCTGGGATCAAGAAGATCTGATTAAAGTTGCAGCTTCTAAGGTCATGCAGCTGCAGAAGATCATCATGCAAACCACACCTCCTGTCTGAGTAGACCCTCCAAGGCCCAAACCTCACCCAACAGAATAGGAGAGCTCTTCAGAATACAGTAAATCTGAGGAACTACTGCATTCAAGTCCTATGCAGGACAACTACCCCAAAGGTCCCACAAGAGGAGTATGGTATGCAGCCCAGTTGTTAATTCACAAATTAGCTCCACCAGATCTCAGAATTATAAATAAATAACACGGATGAAACCCTTAAATCCACACATTTCCTTCAATGGAGCTCAGGATATTGCATATGGGATAATTTATATTATTCTCACAACCATCCCAAGAAGCAAACCAGCTTGAGGAATAAACATTTCCAAAAGACTAGTTAGTTGGCTTCACCATTGGGGAAAATGACTGCAGATCTCTCTGGCCAAACCCCAGGCTTTATTTCACCACTCTCTGTGGTCTTCCACGTGCTGGACTATAACCCGCCCATCATTTCCAGCAAGGACAGCTGGTCATCAGGAGGGAGAAAGCTCCTGTCTTGAGTATGACATCTAAATGAAATGATGAAACGGCATCCACTTCCAAGGCTGCTGGCTGATGAGGGTGGGAAAGAAAATGCCTTCCCAATTCTAAATGAGTCAAAGTGCCAATTAAATCACAGAGGAAGGGCTTCTGCTGTCTGAACTCTAATGCAGAAGTGTGCTCCCCTGTGACCTACCTCACAGGGCTCTGCGCTTTGCCCATCGAAGTTCTAAAGCCAAGACAAAATCAACAGCGCAAGAGTCTCCTTGCAACCCATAGCTCTGTCAGCAAGAGCTCCATCCACACTCCAATCCATTTGGTTACACACACACACACACACACACACGTATCCTGAGCACTCACCTGCACCTTCCGTAGCTGATGTACCACACAATGCATTAGGACTAGAGCGCTCAGGCTTTTTAAAAGCCATCGCCCAGGAACAGCGCTGGGAGGGCTATCTCTTAAAGGGCCAGCACACAGAAAGCTCACCATCTCTGCTTGTCATACTTTTTCTCACTTTCTCTCTTTCTTCCCTCCCCCCCTCCTTTCTTTAGCATCCTTCAACCTGATGATGGCACAGAATTGCTGTTTTATTTGCACAAAATCCTGTACAGGCATGAGAGATCCCAAATGAGAGGGGAAATGACTGCTTGTTAAAAGAATTGTGTGCAGCTTTCCATTTGGACAGTTCCAGACTGGAGCGGCCTTTTCTTTCCTGCTTGAAGAAGAGCCTTGCAGAGCCCAGAGACTTTCTAACTAGCTACAGAAAAATCTTATGGTGTTCTATTTTACCTCTGTAACTACAGTAGTGTGAGGCACCGCTTCAAATATTTGCCTTTCTTCCTCCCTAAGCAGGGCCACATCACTTTCAGAAAACAGTACCAGCTACAAAACTGAGCTCCCCCAAAAGCATTAAACAGCACCTATTTTTAGCCCTCTTATGTGTTGCTGTCTCGTTCAGGTGAACAGGATTGCCCCACAATGTCACCCAGTTTGGAGGCCTCACAAAAGGCTAATATTTATGGGCACACTGAGGTATACCCATCACTGTTTGCACCACTGGATTGTGGACCAGTTTAAAACTTCAAGGGCAGCCCCATACAGAACGTGTTGTAGTGATCAAGCCACAAGAGGACTTGGGTATGAGTGTCTGTTTATAGAGGAAACCCGCCATCTTAAAAAGAGGCTATGCTAATTACAGTAATAAGGTGAGAGATTGTGGTATTACTATTACTATAGTAGTCCTTGACTTAACAAGTATTTATTTAGCAACCATTCAAATTTACAACAACACTGAAAAAAGTGACTCATGACCGGCCTATACTTATAACTGTCACAGCACCCCCACATTCCCATAGTCAAAAGTCAGGCGCTTGATAAACAGGCATGTATTTTTGATGGTTGCAGCAACCTGGGGTCCTGCGATCATAATTTGCAACTTTCCCAGCCAGCTTCCAACAAACGAAGTCAATGGGGGGAGCTGGATTTGTTTAACAACTGCATGATTCCCTCAATAACTACAATGATCAACAACTGTGGCAAAAAAGCCATAAATTTCGGTGTGACTCATTTAACAACTATCATGCTTAGCATCAAAATTCTGGCACCAATTGTGCTCGTAAGTTGAGGACCACCTGTACTACTTTCCTGACATTAAGAAAACACGAAAGCTGGCTCCCCCCCAAAATTCATCTCATTCTGAATTAACCTATTTATTGAATCTGCAGAATATGCTGAATCATAAACAAGCAGGTTGTATGTCACAGCCTCTCCTCAAACTTAACATACCGGTATATAGATATAGCCTCTAGATCAGGGGTGTCAAACTCGCCACGTCACGTGATGTGTTGCGACGTATCGCGACTTTTTTCCCATTGCTGGGGTGGGCGTGGTTTCGGCATGATGCATCCGGCCCGTGGGCAAGCAGTTTGACACCCCTGCTCTAGATGTTTAATGGGTTTAAGCACTCATGTGTTGCCCAAATGTGATTCTAGTAGGCTTCAATGCAGAACACATTTTCAATACAAGTAGCCACATCTAACCTGCATTTTCTTGTCCTTAATGTTCTAGCCATGTTCTCCATCTCAGATTGTGGAAGGAATTGAAAAAAAAGACCCTGTGGAGATTTCAAAGGAGAGGTCATGGCAGGCAGGATATCGGCTTTTACTGTATTTTTTAATTTTTTTATTTTATTTATTTAAATGTGTGGGGTGTATGGTCAGTGACATCATCAGAGTGGGTAGGGCTTATCTTTTGAACCTGCTTTTATATGGTTGTGGGGAAGACTTAAAGTCTAAATAGGGATGGCTTACTGCCTGCATTTTGACACTTTCTCTTCAAAGAACTGAAATTGCAGTATTGAAAGGATTTGCTGTCATATTTTGGGATGCACAAATGGGGCAGGCAGGGGAAGGCTGCAGCCCATGGGTTGATCATCCTGACCTACAAGAAGAGGCAGGACTGAGTTATTCAACCAGGTCATAAACAGCACCCAGAATCATTGGGAACCATTGAAGGCATTGAAGTAGAGTAACAGGAAAATCGTTTTACAGTGAAAGTGAATAAACACAGTACTTACCTGCAAAGGAAATTTAAACAGCACAATCGCTGATGCTATTGGTGAGAGAAATGACAACTTAGGAACCTCAGACAGAACTAAGATTTTAAGGTGGAAGGCAAAGCAATTTTCCTGGGTCTGGAAATATAATTCCAGGACTGAACAATATCTGAATCATCTTCATCTTTCCTGGCATTGGATTCAGATTGCCAAGGGGATTATCTTCCTTGCTTTCTTTAAGTTCAGCCTTGAGAAACAGGAACACAGTTAGACAATCATTCCAGATGAATCACCTTCTTCAGTGCTTGGCAGCACAAACCACAGACCAGCTTTACACTGTTTGAAAACTGCAAGTACAATCGTTGCAATCCAGTTCACATTTGCTGGGAAGTCTTATTTATTTATTTATTTATTTATTAATTTAATTTATATCCCGCCCTTCTCCTTGCGGACTCAGGGCGGCTAACAACCAGATAAAAATGCTAATCCCAAAAAACTACAGATTAAAAACATAATTAAAAACAAATATTAATGATTGGTCTAGTTTAAAATTACTTTAAAACCCCCATTAAAAATTTTCCCCTAGGCCAGTCCTGCAAGCTGGAATAACCATGTCTTACTTAGGAGAAGAAAGACAGAAAGCTGCATGTTTAGTATGGAGATCACTTTCAACCACAGACATCACATCAAGACAATTGGTACCTTTTGGCTTGCATTTTTCTGCTAAGCAATCATGTGAATGATGAGTAGAGAGAGAAAGAAAAAAACATTTTAAATTCAACTACGGTTGAATTTACGGTATTATTTTTTTCTCCACTTAACAGTGGCCCAATTCTTGGAGACTGCCCTGTAGATTTCTTGGCCAGGTTTGCCATAAGTGGTTTGCCATTGCTTCCTTCCTAGAGCTGAGAGAAAGTGACTGGCTCAAAGTCACCCAGCTGGCTTTGTGCCCAAGGCAGGACTAGAACTCAGTCTCCTGTTTCTAGCCTGATGCCTTAGCCACTACACCAAACTGCCTCTCATGTGCTGTATTAGATTCTATTTCAAATCATGCTGTCAAAGTGAAAAATATTTGTCATTGGAATCAGTTTGAATGAAGAACACTCCTAGCACTAAATACTAAAATTCATTTAATACATTAAAGTTAGAAGAATTTCATTATCACCACTTTGTATAAAATTAAGCATTTTTATGTTTATCATGTTTAACTTTATCGTTTAAAAAATTCCAGCTTACTGCATTTGACAGGCTTTCTATCCACTGTTCACAATAGTTCATATCAATGGAGCCTATAACTTTTTTTTTTTAATCATTCTGTATTTCTGTGTTTCAAGGACCTCAAAGTAGGATACAGGCTGCATACACCCATTTCCCCCTTGATTCTTACAGCAATCCTTGAAAAAGATGTGGTGTTTCACACATTAAGCCAAAAGTACACAATATGTTTTAGGCCAAGTATGGTTCTTTCAATGGTGGAGCAGAACCTGCACTCCTAAATAAAAGACCAGGTCCACTATTACATTCGATTAAGTTTCACATAAATACAACTACAAGAAAAAGGGTTTGAAGAGTTGCTTGCAGCTCAGTTTATGCACTGTTATGTTAAGCCATTGTGGTTTAATCAAGGTTTATTGGGTAAATCACAATTAGTTGGTGTCAACACATGCAAAGACATTAAGCAATATCTACAGTAAGCTAAACCACAATCTCGCACTTTCACACGATGTGTGAACCAGCCAGTGACTAGATCTAGATTACCCAATAGATTTTTATGGCTAAGTATAGATGTTAAGCCAAATCCCTCCCTTAGATTGTAAGATAAACTAGTCTTTACTGAGGAAATTTGGCCTGGTTGAGCCTCATGGACAATTTTCACTCAGCCTGGAAAAGGCACAGAGCTAAATCTCAAGAAATTTGACCTCTCAGTCTGTTATCTAATTTTTTTTTAATAAGAAATTTTATTGGTTTTTTCATTTTTACATCAAAGTGCTTAAGAAACAACGTGGTGATGGGGATATCAATTGTTCAAAGACAAAATCATACATATATAGCTCAGGTTAGTTCATTAGAAGTTCCCTCTCTATTTCCCACATATAATATTACATATTCAAATTAATACATTTCTAAATAGAGTTCAATCAATCAAATCAATCATCAATCACATTTCAGTTATAAAAACCCAAGTCCTGTTTTTAAGCTTTACTAATTTACAATTACCATATTCCAATTAAGCTTAAATAAACATATTATTAACACTTCGGGTATCCCTCATTTCCCTTTTCCCTAACATAATAATTCTATCTAAGATAAATCTATTATTCCAACAGCAACATTCTTATATTTTTCACATATAACCTATTTCTTAATCTATTAAATCATTTATTAATACTATTTCTTCTCTTGTCACAAATACCTCTTCTTCTCCCTCCATTACAAAATAATTGTCTTACTTGAAATAAAAATATCAGTCCAAAAATACATTTCTATCTATTTTAAATATATATTCTATCAATCAATCTATATGTATAAAAAGTCTTTTTAACCCATTAAATGAAATTTACCCCTCCAAATACTTATCATCTCTAATACAAGGTATTATTATGGGAAGTATCCTTTTACAAAATTCACGTACTCCGTTTATTATTAGATCAGTCAAAGTCTCTAAAGCCTTTTTAACCCATTAAGTGAAATTTTAAACTGCATTTTTAAACCTAACTCTAGCTTTCTTTCTGTGCCAAACCGGTTTCCATAGTAAGGCTTCTACGTCATCAAACCTCAACATTTGAATAAAAGTATTTCTTGATACTTCAGACTGGTCAAAGTTCTCTTCCCTTTCTTCCAATGTCATCTGGATGGTATAATCAATTTTATTCCATGTTGTAATTACTAGTTGATTGTCCACGTTATCACAATTTTCAGTGGCTTGTGGCTGGATGTCAAACTCTGTTGTTTTTGGCAGTTCAGGTAACTCAGTTAAGATTATTCTTTGATCATCAAAGTTCTCCATAGATTGTATATAGGATTGTGTAAAATTGATTTGCTCAGTAGTTTCCACCGTTTCTCCCAGTGTAGATTCATAATTAAATTGTAAGTATAATTCCTCTGTCTCTTTAGGTTGTATATCTTGTTGAGTAGAGGCCTCTTTGGGATTACTCTGTTCTTCCTCTGTTATTCTTTGGCCTATAGCTTGATCCATTATTTGAGAGTCAGTTTGTGGTTCTAAACTATCATCTTTGATTTTTCTCCAAGATTTCATATAAGTTTTCATATACTCCGTAGTTTCCAAGATTTTTTCCAGTATAAGTTCATAATCAAGCTGTGGGTAAGATTTCAGTGGTGAAATAGTCTTTTAATAGTGGTGAAATAGTATTTTAATCTTTTAATCTTTTAATCTTTTAATGGAGGCTGTATTTAGAAAAAGTCAACAAATATCCACCTCCAAAATTCTAGTAGGCAAATTCACCACCCAGCTGTTCCAAGTCCTTTATCTTTTCCCTTTTGTTATCATTTGAAGGTCAAGTCCATCTTCAAATAGCAAAAGGAAATACAATTGCAATGACACTTTTCGCCACAAGATGTCCTCAGTGGACTGTAAAATCTTTTTTCCAAGTTAATAAAATTTAATTTCATTAGAGAAATAGAAAGAGAAAAAACAGGTATCTCCAACATAATAAATAGAGTAATAATAGTGTTTCTTTCTTTTTTTTTAGGACCCCTAGGTATCCCAAAAAATTAAATAGTCAATAAAAAATTAACTATTTTATTTCTTTTAAGCTCTTTTTCCCAAATAGACAGACGCCGCTCTCTTAAGACAGGGAAGTAGTCAAAGACTTTTTACAGGAAAGTAGTTAGGACGAAGAGAGGGAGGAAAGGTCTCACCCGGATTCACCATGGTGGTTCTTTATGCTTAGCTGTTCTTCTGACTTTCGGCTGGTGCAGCTAGGTCAGGGCTTTTCAACCGGTGGTATGCGTACCACTTGTGGTACATTAACGAGTGGCAGGTGGTACGCAGCCCTGCCTAGCCAAGTGTAGTGGGGGATGGAAAGAGCCAGCGCAGGCAAGGACTTACTGTGAGAGAGTCCTCCGGAGCTACAGAGTGGCTGGGGTGAGGCAAAGGCCCCAGGCTCACTTCTGGCTCACCCTCCCCCATGATAAAGGAGGAGGGGGGGCGGAGACAGGAGAGACTATAAAAGGAGGCAGTTTGGGTGGGAGAGGGAGAGAGGGAAAAAAAGAGGCAGCCCTGGGTGGAGTCGGAGTCAGCTCTAGCTGCACTGAAGGGGGAGGAGGGGGGGGGGAGAGGAGATCAAGCAGGCTGAGCAGGCCGGCCATGAGCCGATCTACAACTTCTGTGGCAGCCACCTGTGCTGGCAGCAACAAACAGGCAAGAAATGCAGCAGGGGAGGGGTTGCCCTCCACGAGGAATGAAGAAAGGTAGCATCAGCTGGAGGTGAAACAGGGAGGGAGATGGAGAGTGGAAGGATTCTTATGTGCTNAATGCCCACTTTTCCCTCTTTCTGGCCTCTTACTTTCTATCCTTAAGCATTGGTGAGTAGATTAACCAATGCAGTGCTATTGCTAGGCTGTTGCCATGTTAAACCTTTTCCTGCTTGTAATACTGTATATAAAGAATAAACTGCTGCGTGTCAGCGGCCATTATTTGCACCCTGCAATGACTGAGCACTGATTACAACAGAAATAATAGACCAACCAGTAGACTGGAAACCAGAGATCTTTTTGCTGGGTATTTTAAACAGAAAATATAGTAAAGAAATACGGTACTTAATTCTACATATAACAACAGCAGCAAGAATAGCATACGCACAGTTCTGGAAAAATGAGACTATACCATCAGAGGAATAAGTGATAAGAAAAATCCTGGAATGTGCTGAGATGGACAAATTAACAAAAGAGATAAAAGAAAAGGAAAACACAGAGTACTATCTAATATGGAACAAGTGGTATGACTGGTTGGAGACTAGAAATAATAGAGGAGAATAAATGTGGAAAGGTTAAAAGTGGTAAATGTGTGTATAATAATGTATAGTAATAATAATATGTATTATTCTTAGTATGAAGTATAGTATGAAGGAAGAAAAATGCAAATAAGAAACAACGGGACAAGGACAAATATATCTAAAGAAGAATAAGGGGGAAAATGTAAATAATAGAAGATTACCGTTACGAAATTGCTGTTAAAAAAAGGAGGAGTATACACTGTGTGTGTATGTGTGTTATGTTATGTTTTGTTTTGTTTTCTTGGTTTAAAAAAAAAAATTAAAAAAAAGAAATGCAGCAGGAATGAAGGAATGAAGAAAGGTAGCATCAGCTGGAGGTGAGACAGGGAGGGAGATGGAGAGTGGAAGGATTCTTATGTGCTTTTGTGACTTTGAAGTTCTGGGATTTGTGCAATGAGGGCTTTGTGTTCTTAAGGAGTATTTGGCAATTTCTATTTGGCTGATGGCTGATGTCTCATGTTAGCTTCTATTGCTCTGCTATTGTTAGCTGTAAGTTTTGCTGCAAGGGATTTTGAAGTATTTTTCTCCTGAATGGATTTTGCCTGTAGCATTCGTTTACTTAAGAATGGAGCCCTTTGGCGAGGCTGCCTTAGCCAGTACTTACTACATATTTTTTCTTCCTTAAGTGCCAGCTGCCAGCTCCTTAACTTTCTTTTCTAGCCAGTAGCTAATTCTCAAAAGGGGAATGTGCCTTTTTAAGCTAGTTCAGTCAGCAGCTTGTCTTTCCTGTCTCTGGAGGTTTTTCCTTGTTTGATGAATAAATGGAAGAGAGAAAATATGGGGGGGGGGGGTCAAATTCTTCCTTCAGAAGGAGATGGGAATGGGAGGGAGGGAGGGAAGTCCCGCCTTAGCACTTGGCCACCAGCAGCCCTGCCATTGACTTTGCTTGTCAAAAGGTTGCAAAAGGGGATCACATGACCCTGGAACACTGTGACTATCATAAATATGAATCAGTTGCCAAGCATCCAAATATAAATCACATGACCCTGGGCATGCTGCAATGGTCATAAGTATGAAAAATGGCCATAAGTCATTTCAGTGCAATTGCAACTTTGAACAGGTTTTTTGTTTTTTTTGGTCATCAAGTTTTTGACACCTTGCTAGGTGATACTCGAATATTGCCATATCTCCCTCCCTGTCTCACCTCCAGCTGATGCTACCTCTCCCTCTCCCACCCAAACTGCCTCCTTTTATAGCCTCTCCTGTCTCCGCCCCCCCTCCTCCTTTCTCATGGGGGAGGGTGAGCCAGAAGTGAGCCTGGGGCCTTTGCCTCACCCCAGCCACTCTGTAGCTCCGGAAGACTCTCTCACAGTAAGTCCTTGCCTGCGCTGGCTCTTTCCATCCCCCACTACACTTGGCTAGGCAGGGCTGCGTACCACCTGCCACTCGTTAATGTGCCACAAGTGGTACGCGTACCACCGGTTGAAAAGTCCTGTCCTATAGCACCCAGCGTTGCCTCTTCGCTTTTCCTTGATGGAACCTAAAAAAATCTTGCAAACCCAGGCAACATATTTATCAGGACTTTGCAGCGATCCGGATTCAAGACGTAGAAAGGCGAACCTGCTGCAACTCCTTCCATCAAACGTTTGATGGAAGGAGCAGTCAACAGGTGCAACAGGTGTCACTCCCGAATCATCGTTTTGTTTTCCAACTTGGATCGTTGCATAGTTCTAGCACTTAGCGCCTGGTTCAGTGGGTCTTGCGAAATCAGAAACCTGGCTTAAGTGGACCGTGGCTAAGTTAATCAGGGAACTTGTGCCGTGCACCCACTTTCCATTCCCATTGCGGAATTCGAACCCAGGATTTGGACGGAGGAAAAGCATCTCTTAAAAGCTCTTATAATGCAGATGCGCAGCGTCAAGAGGATTGGAGGCGCGCTGAGCCAAAAGGCGGGGCCCAATGGGAGTGAAGCGCGCGCGAGCTCGAGGGTGGGACCTCATCGTGGTGTGGAATGTTTTGGGCGCGGCGCTTCCGGGTTGGGCTCCTGACATTTCTATCCAATCCAGACGCGCCGCAGCCCGCACAGCTCCAGTAGGTAACACGGACGCATGCGCTGTTTGAAGCAGCTCCAGCCGCAGCTCCCGAGGAGCGCATGGGCAGTGCTTTTCTTGCCGTTTCTTCAACGAGCGCATGCGCGGTGCTGTCGGGCGGTGTCGGTTCCGGGTAAAGCGGGGATAGGAGCGGCTGCGGGAGCTTCTTGATTAGATCAGCCATGGCTGCAGCGGCGGCGACAGCGGCCCCGGGTGGGGCGGGAGCTGTGCCGGTGCCTGGAGTGCCAAGGCTGGGAGTGGAGACAGTAAAAGGACAGGCATTTGACGTGGGACCACGTTATACGGACCTGCAGTACATCGGCGAGGGGGCGTACGGCATGGTCTGGTAAGCGAGCGCGAGCCCTGCAGATTGGCCCTGAACGGGAGCCATACCTGGGCGAAACGTCCGAGATTGGTCTGGTGTGCCTCTTCCTACAAGCTGGCTTCGCGCGGCCACCGTACCCTCTTTTAAAAGCTTCCGCCATGTTGTTTCTTAGTTACCGAAAAGTCCTGCAAGAGTGCATGTTATTTTGCTTGATCTGGAACTTGCTTTCTCCCTCCTCCCTTAAGGGTCCCTGCCCGCCGGGCCTTTTCCTTCCGCACCCGGCCTCTTGCTCCATTCCGTTGCAGGGCGCGTTGCAGAGGCTTCTAAATCCCAAACAGTCGACGCAGCCAGCCCTGCCAAGTCATTGTTGTATTCCGAGCGCCTCCCCGAAACCAGCCTTCGCAGGCTGTTATCTTCCTGTGCCAATATTTGCAGATTTCCTGTGAAAGGCTTAGGGGTGCCTTGCAGCCGGGAGTTGGTTTATTACCAGTAACTGGTATACTTTTTGTACTTGTCAGTGTCGAGATGCAAAAAAAAAACAAAAAACGCGAAGGTTAACACTTTCCTTTTCTCTGTGCGTGCAGCAGGTTCAGTAAAACAGCCTGATGAACTTTATTTAGTTCCATAAATCACAGAGCCCCACCCCACCCCGAGCATTTCTTTGAAGTGTTGGCAAGCCTGTTATCTCTCCAATAAATCTTTATGCATTATAGTTATTAAGCTGCACAGCAGCCCCCATCCAGGTGTCAACCTCAACCAGTGTCTGGCCTGTTTAGATCACTATCCCTTCAGGGCAGATCTATTTTCACCAACTATGCTAAATGTCATATAGATACTAATTGATCTAATTATAATACCTGCTGGCTTCTATGCTCTGTTCAGCATTTGGTTTACATTAAAGCTAGGCTATAGTAAGCAGGGCTGTCTTGAGCGCTGCACTGTTGCTGCGATGATTCTCAACATGTTTACTGAAATATTCCAAGCAGCCATTCGTTTAACACCAGTAACTTGAGTCTCCTATCAGACTTTCCATATTCTGTAATAGTCCATTTTTTATTGCTCATAATCTGATCTGTGTAGGTTTGGAACTAATGTACTTTGTATTAATCAGTGCAACACACATACATTCCCAAGTGTTTCTGTGGTAGAATGTGTATTTGATGGCGATAATTGTATTTGCATGATATACTTATCAAATAACCCAGTTTTCTAGATTTGCAAAACCTATCTGCTGTTGAGATCTCAGAGGTTTCACTACTGTTCCGTAGCCTTGGCAACAGCCAGCTCTTTCTCAGATCATAATAGTTGTCCCACATTGGTATAATGTGTTATTAGTGTTTTCTCATTCCTTCCTTTGCTCTTTTGTTGAAGTCCAAAATTAAAAAAACATTCAAGCTTTCTGGTGGATTATCTTGTGTTTCTTCTTGTTGTGAATTTCTAGAGGGACCCTCCTCTATTGGAGAGCGAAATGATTTATCAGTTTTGATAGTAAAAGATTGTAGAGTCACTTCTCTGAGATGGGCAGCTGTAGAAATTAAGTAAAAATAAGTAAAAATATATTGAGGACTCCGGTATGCATTTGCCTTTGTTTCTGAACAGCTCGGCGTATGATCACGTCAACAAGATCCGAGCTGCGATCAAAAAGATCAGTCCTTTTGAGCACCAGACCTACTGCCAGCGCACACTGCGAGAGATCAAGATACTTCTGCGCTTCAAGCATGAAAATGTCATTGGCATTAATGACATTCTTCGTGCACCTACCATTGATCAGATGCGTGATGTGTATCCTTGTGTCGTTTCATGTGTGGAAGGAGATCTGTTTGGAGAAAGGTGTATGCACAGAGAAAATGTTCTATAATAATCTATTCAATCTTATTCTGGTCCATTTTTAATGAAATGCACTGCTTAGAAGCTTTAGCTCCTTCTGAATACAATGATGTAAAATAGGGTATGATTATGCCAGCATCTGGGCTGGCTTCCATTTGCCTCCTGGCATGGCTCCAGGTATTGCTTTCTTAATAATTGGACTTATGAAACAGTTGTCTCTTCTTCTCTTATGTCCTCTAAAATTAAGAATGCTGTTTTAGTCACATCCCTTTATTTTTATACAGCAGCTAGTAAAGTGATGATGATCTACTTTATACAGGAGATGAATTGAACATGGTGTGAATCTGGCTTCAGTTATTCTTTCTGGTTTTAATTCAGCTATTAAAAGCAAACTCAATTTGTGGCCACTGTTATCATTTATTTGACCACTTGTAGAGATGCTGCCTTCTTTGCAGAAGTTACTTTCCTTGACAGCTTCCCTTCCTTCCCCTTTCCTGGTGGAGAGAGGTATTATTTGTCTTTTTTTCAGATATATAGTTCAGGATTTGATGGAGACGGATCTCTATAAGCTTCTGAAGACCCAGCAGCTCAGCAACGACCATATCTGCTACTTTCTCTATCAGATTCTTCGAGGGCTGAAATACATTCACTCTGCCAATGTGCTTCATAGGGATTTGAAGCCCAGCAATCTTCTCATCAACACCACATGTGACCTGAAGGTGGCATTCTAAATCTTTTGCTAGGCCTTCTGCACTTGCCAACAATCTCTTCCCTGCTTCATTCTGCAGTGCAATTAATTCTCCATTTATTTGGGGGTTGCCACTCCATGGTTCTCTCTCTTCTTACAGATCTGTGATTTTGGCTTAGCCCGAATTGCTGATCCAGACCACGATCACACAGGATTCTTAACAGAGTATGTTGCCACTCGCTGGTATCGAGCTCCTGAAATCATGCTTAATTCCAAGGTAAGTTAAGCAAAATGAATAGAACATGTTAGCCAGCACACCTAAAAGGCGCATTTGTTATACCTCCAATTTAGTTGAGCGTGAAGTTTCCTAGCTTCTCAAAAAAAGAAAAGGTAACACCTTGCGTAACCATAAAGGCAACATGATTAAGTTGTAGCACAATTCCAAAACCAGATCATCCTGGTAAATGGATATTTATAAAGTTTCAATGTGCAGTGGAACCACAATATCACATGTCTTATATTTTCTTTCACTTGTACAAATTACCATAGCAATTCTAGCATACCTATCCCACACAGAGGCCTAACTGAAGAATGCTAGTATGAGGAAGACTGACGCATAGGCTAGGCTGCAGAAGCTGAGGTTTTCCTGAAAATGTTTCCTTTGCTGGGTCCACAGTTTAAGATGTCTCTCTTACATTAAACTGAAAAGTTTATTTACTAGGAAGGAAACACATCCATGTCAATAAAAGGATGACTATGCATAGCCTAATAGCAGCTGAGAGCAGAGTGGGATCAGTCAGAAATACTCAGCTTCTATTTCTGTGTCTTCTCCCCCTTCCCAGGGCTACACTAAGTCCATTGATATATGGTCAGTGGGTTGCATCTTGGCTGAGATGCTGTCAAATCGACCTATCTTTCCTGGCAAGCACTATCTGGACCAGCTGAACCACATCCTGGGTAAGAGGGAAGGCGACTGAGCAAAGCCTTTGACGGGGTAGCCTAGTAAAAGACTTGTTCTGAGCAGCCTCTTGAATCAGCTGTGTAACAGATTCTACCTTTCTCCTGTTGCATAAGGCCTCCCCATTATAACTTTAATGCCCGTTTCTCCTCTAGGGCTTGCAGTATCCTAGATATGCAATGGCTCTCTCTCCACCCATCTCTACAGGTATTTTGGGTTCCCCGTCTCAGGATGACCTGAACTGCATCATCAACACGAAGGCTCGCAATTATCTCCAGTCATTGCCTCAAAAGCCCAAAGTTCCTTGGGCTAAACTGTTCCCAAAGGCTGATCCCAAAGGTAAGGGAGAAAGAAGGCTTAAAATGCACAGCTTCATCCTTTGTTTGGCATGTTTGACTCTTTGTTGATAAATCAATCATCAGCCACTGGCTGACAGGCCAGAATTCTTCAGCCTTTTGTAGCTTGGTAGGCACTGTTAATGTTCCATCGAAACCAATGTTCTGACATCAGGTTTTTTTTTAATTGCACACTTTAGATATGGAGGAGCCCATCTGTATGATCTATTAACAAACTTCCCACTGTTACTTTATTTAAAAGTTAAACTTCTATATCCTCAACTGTAAAACTTTCACCTAGCCATCCATCCACTAGTAGGGCCCAGTTTGGGCGAAGACTATTTGTACACTTCGTCATTTAGAAACTGGCTGTCCTTTTAAATGTAGTTAGAGATCTTTATGCAAAAACTGAATGGTGCGGAAATTTAGTTGCCTAAAACAGCACACATGGTACAGTATAGGCAGAATGGCCCCATGTCTTCTTTCATTTAGGCCAGAGGTGGGGAACTATGGCCTAAATGGCTGGCTCAGGAATTCTGGGAGTTGAAGTCCACAAGTCATAAAAGGGCCATTGTTCCCCGCCCCAGATTTAGGCTGTTAGGTTCCAATAAGGATTAGCAAGAAAACAGAATTCTATCATTTAAGCAGCCTGTGCTGAAATGTGCATTCTCTATAACTCAGGGCAGGAAGGCTGACTTCCTTTCTCTTTTAAGTTGTACCTCACAATTTGCAAATACGCATTCTAGATCAGCCTTCCTCAATACATAATGTTTAAATGTGTATACTACAGTCAGCATCATTCCCAGCTTTCAGTGGAAGATACATGCTGAAGGGGCGAGAGAAAAATATGCAAAGTACCTTAAACTAATTCTAAAAGCTTTTAGAAGTTCTCGTGTGACATTGATGTGTAGTTTTTCAAATACAGCTGGTTCCCAGAGCAGCTTAATCTGTAACAGAAGCAGGCAATTTTTTTGTGGTTGAAGGATGCAGGGTATGCGGTG
The DNA here is from genome assembly GCF_001527695.2 of Protobothrops mucrosquamatus. Taxonomy (NCBI): domain Eukaryota; kingdom Metazoa; phylum Chordata; class Lepidosauria; order Squamata; family Viperidae; genus Protobothrops; species Protobothrops mucrosquamatus. The sequence goes on along the minus strand of NW_015387896.1, from coordinate 108,508 downwards.
GTGGTGAAGTAATGTTACTGGAAGAGGTCCAAAAGTTTGGTTCCTTTTTTTGGACAAAATGTTGCGTTAAACCTCAGAGATTAAATGATTTTGCTTTGGCGATAGAAGGGGATTCTAAGTAGACTAGGAGTGCCCTGACGTTCAACCTTACTTACATTATACTATTATATGATATATTGTAACATTATTACATATTAGACAGTATGTTTTATTTATTTATTAAACTTATATGTTGCTTAGCTTGCCTAGAAGTGACTCAAGGCGGCTTAGAATCAAAAAAACAAGATTAAACATTAAAATGTTAAAACTCTAAATATTAACATTACAATTGATTTAAAATTCACCAGATGGCAAGGAAGGGAGCATATATATATATATATATATATATATATATATATATATATATATGAATATTCCCAAGAGTCGTATTTCGCTTTGTTTTATAATGAATATTCCCAAGAGTCGTATTACTCTTGGGAATATTCATTATAAAACAAAGCGATATATATATATATATATTCAGCAATAAAAACAAAAATACGACTCTTGGGAATATTCATTATAAAACAAAGCGACCACCAAGAGAAATCTATAAAACATATAGAGTTTAATCTACCAAGCTTTCGTCAAGTGCACTTGACATCATCAGGGTTAAAAAGGCAGATGCTGGGAAGGTTTATATACAGTCGTTCAACGCCTG
>NW_015387896.1:92402-104977 GCF_001527695.2 Protobothrops mucrosquamatus | reverse complement strand
AAGGATGCCTTACCATCGAATCTGCCTAACACCCTGATAATGAATGTAACAGCACTCAAAAGGACGCGAATTCAGAAAAAGGAGCCGGACATCAAAGCAGGCAGCACGCTTGAGGTGCAGCAGGATCAGCTGGGGCCAGTTACGCGCTCCAGGAGCCGGAAGCAGGCGTTGAACGACTGTATATAAACCTTCCCAGCATCTGCCTTTTTAACCCTGATGATGTCAAGTGCACTTGACGAAAGCTTGGTAGATTAAACTCTATATGTTTTATAGATTTCTCTTGGTGGTCGCTTTGTTTTATAATATATATATATACATATACTAATAATAACATTAAAAATACGATCCCTGGGTACATTCATATTCAAAATAAACAAATAAACGTGAACACCAGGGAAAATCTTTAAACTACAAAAGTTTAATACAAACGCCAAGCTTTCGTCAGCAACTGCTAACATCATCAGGGCTTAAAAGGACTCTCCCATTGACTGGCTTTTTAAGCCCTGATGATGTTAGCAGTTGCTGACGAAAGCTTGACGTTTGTATTAAACTTTTGTAGTTTAAAGATTTTCCCTGGTGTTCACGTTTATTTGTTTATATATCTCACACACACACACACACACACACACACACACACACACACACACATTTGTATATATATCACACACACACACACACACACACACACACACAAAGCTTCAATACAAGGTCTTCTGTTTATGTTATCCTTTTAGAGGAAAAAAATACAAGAAATTATAGGTGGTAAATAACACTGGTGTATAGAAACTTACTTTCATGTGATTCACCCAATTTCTGTTGCCCAATTCTGTATGTCTTCCCTGAAATCATTTCTTTCCAGCAAACATCAGTTTTCAAAGCCTCTTTGTCTTTTATTGTCTGTTCTGGCCATCATTTGTTAATCCAGCTTTTATGTCAATGTCTTTCCCAGGCAGACATGAGGCAGCACTGTTAGTACAAAGTGGAAAACATTGGTATAAAGATCCTGCTAGACTTATTTATTTCCTAAATAAGAGTTAAGATAAATAGACTTAAGGATCTGAATAGACTCTGAATAACCAGGAAAGTTTATGTTCTATTAGAGATATAATCATTGTACATATGAATTCAGGATGCTATAGTAATGAAAAACTTCAAATTATAAAAAAGGATTAAAGAGAAAAATGTCAGTATTTGCCACATGTAAGAATATTTCTAGCTAGGCTTGCACTACCTTTTAGTTCTGGATTGTCTCATTTCAAAAATTGAATTAACAGCTGGAGAAGACAACAAAATTGGTTAAGGGTGGGGGACTAGGAAAAGATTGGAGTTCTTGAGGAAGAAAAGTGAGTTGAGGAAGATGATCTTTGAATTAAGGTGAATTGATTTTTTTGACACAGTGCTCTGATTTGCAGATAGTATATTAAATTGGCAACAAAGATTTTGAACAAAGACGTGGAAGACCTGTTTCATATAAAATTATAATTTATATGAGATTTCTGGCCACATAAGAAGAGATGAGAAGTATTGGTCAGTAACGTCAATCATTTTGAAAGCAAATAAAACATAATTTATAGTAACTGTGATAACTATGTTTCTCCTCATAGGGGTGGCCACTGTTTAAATCAATGTTTTTCAGTCTTGGCATCTTTAAGATGCCTGGACCAACTCCCAGCATGTTGGCTAGGGAATTCTGGGAGTTGAAGTCCACACGTTTTAAGTTGCCAAGTTTGAAAAACACAGGCTGTCATCCACTTAGGAGGCACTCTGCTTTTGTTTTGTGGGAGAGTTGTGTGCTTTACAGAGGGTGCTGTCCCAGATTCCTGGTCTGAATCAGCTGGGCTTTTCTGATGGGGAGGACGAGCCCTCCCACTCAGTCTCCAGACCATCTGCTTGCTGAGACAAATGATCTCAGAAACCAAATGTTTCCTGCATTGCTCTCTGCTACCACTGGGGGGTGCATTGCAACCGTTCCTTTCCTAAACAAAATGGAATCTTCTTGTTGCCATGTGTTGTCCAGCAACTGATCCTGCATCCTTTCACTTTTTTATCCCTTTCAGCTCTGGACCTGCTGGATAAAATGTTGACCTTTAACCCCAATAAGCGTATCACAGTGGAGGAGTCTTTGGCACACCCTTACCTCGAGCAGTACTACGACCCCTCAGATGAGGTGCGGGTTGTTTTCTTGGAAGAGGGTTGTTTTTTTAAAATGGGTCTTCAAACTTTGCCCTTTTATGACTTGTGGACTTCAACTCCCAGAATTCCTCAGGCAGGCACGCTGGCTGAGTTTGAAGACCCCTGTTTTAAAAGGATGACTGGAGAAGGGGGCAGAAAGTCATGGCCTTAATGTGACTGGGAAGCAGAATTTCTACACTGTTTTTTTTCTCTCTCTTTACCCCACACTAGCCAGTTGCTGAGGAACCGTTCAGGTTCGACATGGAGCTGGATGACTTGCCCAAAGAGAAGCTGAAAGAACTGATATTTGAAGAAACTGCACAATTCCAGCCTGCCTATCAAGGGCCCTGAGAGCCTGTTTAGGCCAGTGGCAGGTATAGCTGTTCATCTTCAAGGGTGGCTAATTTAGCCCCCTCCCTCAGAAAATCTTTCAACCTGGGAGGTAACCTATGAGTCCCATCCCCTGATCATGACATTATTTGTAAATCTGAAGAGTTTTTTTTAAGCAAGGCACCGTTCCTAGAGCCCTCTGCCTATAGAGCCCTCTGCCTTGGAAGAATCAATTTGCCGATTTCACTCTTGAAACAAGTGGGATAAACAGCAGCCCTATGCAAAAAGATCAGCAGATGCCCTGCTATCCCCATGGGCTTATTTATTTATTAAATTTATATGCTGTCCATCTTGCCCTCTGGTGACTCTTTGGGGGCTTACAACAAATAAAAATAGTATAAAACATTAAAAAAATATTAAAATGATAGATATTAATATTAAAATTAAGAAAGGTAGCTAAGGAAGGAGGCAAAATACAAACAGGCTGGAGCTGGAATCTCTCTGTCCACTATCCACCTTGAGTCTGGAATGCTCCTATCGGCCTCACACCAATCCTCAGGGCCAGGTTTTAAGGCCCTTCTGGAAGGCTAAGTTGGGGACTGATCTTACCTCAGAGAGTTTGATGTTCCAGACGGCGTTAAGCCACAGCTCTTCTCCTGGGCCGATAATCCTTTGTGGCAAGAGAAAAAAGCTGTTTATGATACATCTGTGTTTTATAACATATTGGTATTCAGTGATGAAATGTGGCTATAACTTAATGTACAAGAAACCATAGATAACTGAGCTGTGGTCAAGGCCTCCCAGGCACCAGCAGGTGAATCTTCATGCGATCCCTTCTTCTTTCAGGTCGCTGCTTCACCGGGAGATGATTTGGGACTGTACCCAGCTCCCCCTTTGGAATGTTGAGGGGAGCACAGGATTCAGGGGTACCAACTCCAGGGTGCCCCTGTAGACTTGCTGTACAACTGTGCTTTGCTACGTGGCTGTGAACCCTGGTAACCCATCTCTGGACCCCCTTAATGTGATGTGTTGGGGTGAGACCCTGGTGCCCAGGTTGGGGAAGGGGGGGCCTGCTCCCTCCCTACTGGAGGGAAAAGAAAACAGTCTCCCATCCCTTTATCCCTTTTCAAAGCAACGAAAGGGGTGTCATCTCCTTTTTTGGCATTTTACTGTCTTTGTTAATGAGTTAATAAACTAATCCTATTTTAGCAGGGCCATTTTCTGATCCCTTGGGCATTATTAGCAAGGGCAACTGAAATCAAATCCTGGTTCCTGGACATACCCTTTGTATCTTTCTTCTGTAATCCTCTGAACCCCACTACATTTTGAAAACTGGGAGCAGAACCTTAAACTCTCTGACTACCCAGCTTTTCTGCAACACACCTTAAGAATCCAGGAGCCTTGATTCCTTCCTGCACAAATAGAGGGCATGTCTGTGCTGGTGTTTATCAACTGATTTATGCCACTTTTGAAACACCTGAAATGCACATCCGACCTTGGTGGGTCATTTTAAGGAACTTCTGAAATGCAATGCAAGGAAAGATCCTGTGATGAGGAAAAAAGTGTCTGGTTTGAGAGCAACAAATATCTTTCCCTCCACTTCTAATTGTTGTGTAAGAAACTCTGCAGATGAAAAGGAAGTCCTTACATTTCTTCTACTTCCTCAACCTAGAGACTAAGATTTTTCGTTGTCTGCCTTCCTTCTCCACCCTTGCATTTAATAAATTGGGTGAGTGTGCGTGTGTGTAAACTGCTGCATACCTTGAGAAATCAGTCAGCCTCTGCAATGGCACAGCACTTTGTCTTCTTGTTGCTACGAACATACATGGCTGCCCCCTCCATTCCTTTCTCAATATTTGTAAATGCCGATTTTTAACTCCCTCTTCATCATGCAAAGCAAAGACCCTCAAGGAGTGGAACTTAACAGTTTGGGGCAAGTGTGAATGGAAAAGTGGGAAAGTCACTGATCACAGTTCTGTTTTCTAAAGGGATAGTCCTGCTGCCCCCAAACCACCAGACTGCCAGGTAGAAAGGTTTTTTTGGAGAAATTCAGGGGGTTGTTTGGGTGTTCACCGTCATGAGTGGAAATGAACCACTACCCCCTTGAAAGTTAGCTTTTGCAGGAAAACTGCTGCTCAGATGGCCCCACCTCTCCCCTCCCTTCCATGTGTGCCATTTTTCAGTAACAATTTGGACGGTTGTTTGTCCTGAAAATTCCAGTTCTCAAAGATAAGAAATGCTCTAAGCAGAACAATGGGATTTGGGATGTGGTTTTTTTTATTTGTTTTGTTTCTCTTAACTTTCCACTTGAATGAAGGAGAAGCTTCTGTGTTCAGACAGCATTGCCTGCTTGTCCTAGCTGTGATGATATGCAGTGAGCTTTCTTCCTAGGGTGTGTTACCATTTGAAGGAACTTGCATTAAAGGGAATTAATGCTTCTCCACCCTTCTCTGCTTTGGATTGTATAAAAACCTAAAATAAATCATTCCTTTATTCCTTCAGCAGCTGTTACGTCTTAATTTGGGGGTTGGGGGGACCAGATTCTTAAATTAGAGCCCTTTTTAAAAAGCAATTACAATGTCAGTAACCTGAGCAGGCATCATATTTCAGAGATCAAGGTGAACACAGGTAGTCCTTGACTTATGAGCACAATTGAGCCCAAAATTTCCATTGCTAAGCAAGATGGTTGTTAAATGAGTTTTTCCCCATTTTACAACCTTTCTTGTCACAGTTGCCATGTGAACCACTGCAGTTATTAAGTTAGTAACACGGTTGTAAATGAATCTGGCTTCCCCATTGACTTTGCTGGTCAGAAGATCCCAAAAGATGATCACATGACTCTGGGACACTGCCACCGTCATAAATATATGCCAGTTGCCAAGCGTCCAAATTTTGATCACATGATTACGGGGATGCTGCTACAGTCGGAAGAGTGAAAAATGATCATAAGTCACTTTTTTCAGTGCTGTGTAACTTTGACCGGTTACTAAACAAAAAGTTGTAAGTTGATTACCTATACAAAGAAGGTGCTACAGATAATCTCATGGCAATGTGAGCAAACCTCAAAAGAATGTCGTCAACCTAGTTGTGTATTTTTAAAATCAACTTTGCATTTTTCTCAGAGACAAAATGGCCATGTTAATAACATAATGCTTTTATTGGGGATGCAATATGATCTCATACATCATGCCTAACCATGATGTTGCCAAAGTAACAGAACAAGCATCACACTGGAAATGCCGTCCTTTGCATCACAAAGTTGTCCCCCTTCTATGAATAACCTAGTTATTTCAGAGCCAACCTGAATGAGGTTTCCAGATAAAATACACTGTAAGCACATTAAACAGATACCTAGAGTCGGGCTATAAGAAAGAATTAAGAACTGGTTTGTCAGCTCAATGTGGTTCATAGAATAATTAGGGATATCTGCACATCTAATGGCTATAGTAATTGCTTAGGAAATGTACAGTGCCTTTGGTGATTAACTGGGATTGTTATTAATTACTGTTAAGAGGAAGGAAACTGCTTGTGATGTAAGGGTTTCAAGACAGGATATACTTGCAAAAATGGATAGTCAACAATAAAGATCTTGTCTCCACTGTTTCTCAACTTGGATTCTGCAGAAGGTTGATAAACTTGTATTCCACATGTGACTGAGAACTAGAAAACTTGTACAAATTAAATACTTCCTGTAATACAAAAGCCATAATTGGTGTTAATTGGTTGTGAAATTAAAACCAGATCCATCCAGAGGACCACTAGATAGGAGCAAAAATGTATGGGAAACTCAGATTTTTTTTTTAGCCTAAATCTAGTCCCCCTTCTCTACCATCACTCCTGGAGTACTTTTTATTCCAAATTATCTTACTCCAGGTGTTATACTCACTACCTTGTATTCTGGTGAAGTTATCTTTACTATTTGGCTATCGCAGCATACTTGATTAAATGAAAGGTGATTGAATTCCAAGCCACAAAGAAATATAATACATTACCAAAACATTGCACGCTACCATATCCTTTGTTTGCTGCTCAGCTATCTCTGTATGGTTCCCCCAGCCCTATGTAAAGATAGTAGCAGCAAAATATGAGACATTTTTCATGACATACAAGCATCATGTTCCAAAGCCATGGCTTAAACAAAAGTTTTAGAAAATGTTTGAAATATCGCCATAGGTGAGGGTCCCTTAAAGATAGATATACAATAGGACATTAGCATATTCTTGCAGGAAACCAGTCAGACTCAGTGATCTAAATAGTTTGCTTCACGAGCTGAAGAATAACAGCTCGTTTGTGTAAGTCAGGGTTTCCCAACCATATGCTTACTTTAAGATGTGTGGACTTCAACTCCCAGAATTCCCCAGTCAGCCATGCTGATAGACCCACCCATACTGCAGTTCTTTGAGAAATGGACTTTAAATCGTGGGAAGCCTTTTAGCCATAAGGAGACAATCATTAAGGTAGGAAAAACCCAGCCACTGGAAGGTGGTTTCGTCACTTGCAGATCTCAATCTTGTCTGCTAGCTAATTATGTTTATGGGATTATGGTTGTGGCTATTACTTTGCAGGTTATTATCCATAATTTACTCATTAGTACATAATGACATTCCATGCTTGTGCGGTCTGCTTCAAAACATACCTGGTCTTTGTACAGTGATCATCCCACTTCCTAATGTTGACATCAATGATAACAAACTAAATTGTATCTTTGCTTTCATTTTGTTAATAAGCCTTCCTTATTACCATCCAGCTTGAGGTGTTTTCTTTATATATGCTTTTTAAAAAAAACCCTCTGATGCCATAGGGTTAGGCTACAAAATGCAACTACTGGCAGCTTTCACAGTTCTCCAAAGGATTAGATCAGAAACAGGTGTAGGTGACAGAAAACCTCTTAGGCTGCCTCACTGAAATTAAACTTGTATGTTGCCAGACTCAACAAATCTGGGCAGCACACAAGGTACCCACACAAACATACATATAAGCTTTTTTAAAAAAACTATACAGTTAGAAAGTTAGCATATCATGGTATATAGGCAGTTGGCCAGATATATATTCCTTATAAAAGAAGCATTGAATATCGCACATCGCCACCAACATAATAAATAATGCAGTCCTTTCTATTTTCTGTGTGCGAGTGTGTGTTTGCCTTGGAGTCAGCCAGAGACTAGTGCTTGCTGTTTTCCTGGCAGCTTTTTCCAGAAATTTTCTGCTCCATTATGCTACAAGTAATCTAGACCATCAGTTCTTTGTGCTCTTCCTAGAATCTTCTCTCCATTTTAGCTGGATAAACTTATTATAAGAGAGACTATAATTTATTTCCAACAATCTGGGAGCTTCAAAACTAGTTTTCCCAGCCAGGAAAAGAGTCATTTGTCTCTATTAATATTAAAAGTGCATTATTTGAAATGAAGCTTAAAGGGCAGCCACCTTGCCAGGCTGAGTGGAGCAGGCCTGTAAACAGATTCTATTATGAGGCACAATAGATGGAGCGTTTATTACTGTTTTCTTCTAATCTAAACAATTGGAGGAAATCATGGCAGAATGTTTGTTGTAGAACAGCTTGAGGTTGTATGACTCACTTTAGCTTCAACAAGAAGCATGCATATATACAAATCCAGAGAGAAAGAAAGATTGACATGAAATGAGATTCAGTAGTATTCCAGAAGCAAGAATTTTCCAGGGGTGTGGAATTATAGCTCCCATAACCCCAACAGGTAGGAAAAAAAGCTGAAATGGGCAAATCAAACAGACCTTCAAAACCAGTGTTCCTCAATCTTGGCAACTTGAAAATGTGTGGACTTCAACTCTCAGAATTCTGGGAGTTGAAAGTCTGCACATTTTCAAGTTGCCAAGATGAAGGAACACTGTTTTAAATGCTGTTGCTTTGCGAGAAATTCTTTAAAAAGCTTGGTCAATGCAAAATATTTTTACTAAGTGCAGAAGGTTGGCAGAAAGAAAAGGAGGAAAGAGTTTTAGCCCCTCTTTATCAGCCAGTGCAGGGTGTTTTTAGAACAGGTTTCTATTTCTTTGCAGTCCACCTGTTGCAGAGGCAGGACAGAATATATGTTCTGCCCCATTTTACCACCTTTCTTGCCACATTTGTTAAGTGAATCACTGCAGTTGTTAAGTTAGTAACACAGTTGTTAAGTGAATCTGGTTTCCCCGTGGACTTTGCTGGTCAGAAGGTCACAAATTGTGATCACGACCCCGGGACACTGTGACCGTCATAAACATGAGCCAGTTGCCAAGTATTTGAATTTTAATCACGTGACCATGGGGATGGTACAGTGGTTATAAGTGTGAAAAATGGTCATAAGTCAATTTTTGCAGTGCCGTTGTAACTTTGAACAGTCACTAAACATACTGTTGTAAGTCAAGGAGTACCTGTACAAGCTTGACTTTTAGAAGGTAACATCAACAGGGTAAGTTAGAATCATATCTAAGACTGACCACCTTGATATTCTTGATCTTATCCAAAATATTTAAAGGCACCAGTGAATGGGGGGGGGAAAGAATTGAAATTTTGATATTTAAAAGAGTGAACGAAAATCAAACGAACATGCAGGAAATCCTTTTTATGTCTGAGATGTTCAACTTCATTCAAAGATCTTGGTTTGACAACAGTGCTTATGAAAGCAAAGTAGCTATTACAGAAAACCCATGGTCAGATGGGGAAAAAGGTCTTTATCAAAAATCTCAAAAATATTCATTAATCATTTCTGGAAGAAGAATGTCCCTTTCTCCTTTAAATGTATGTCAGCTTTCATCAATCTATCTTCCTCTGGATGCATTGGGTGGGTGCAGACGTTCTGTATGTACATTGCTGATTTTCCTGTAATCAGGAAAATCCATGCAAAATCTTTGCAACTGGTTGGCCCCTGCCTTCTTCCTGGGGCTAAGAGAAAGTGACTGGCCCAAGATCACCTAATTGGCTTCCATGCTTAAGATAGGACTAGAACTCAAGTCTTCTTATTCCTCCTATGCAGCTAACCAAACTACCTCTTGCGTATGGACATAGTAATAATACCTATTATTCCCAGGGAGTGCAGATTAGCTGAGAATTATGGGGTATAAATAAATGGCTAACATCATTGGGTAAGTATTATTATGTTCTTTCTCCACTGCTGTTACAGTTCTTAAAACATTCATTAGCCTGTATAAGCTATCAATGAACCAAATCAAAATTGCATTACAACCAATCTGCATTACAAAGGCGATCGTAGGCTGACAATTTCTCTTGTTCTAAACTAGCTGTGATAGGAGCATCTTGCCCAAGCATTTATGTATCCAGAGAGTTGCTTCCTCTGATCAGCAAGCATTACTTAAAAGGATCAGGGTATCTGTGAAGACTTCTAAGTGAAGTATTCATACTTAGTCTTTATTCAGTAGAACTCAAGATAACACATAAAGAATCCCAAAGGGTTGCTTCCCATTCTAAATTGCATTGCTTTTGCTCCCTAGGAATAATAAAGGTAAAGGTTTCCCTTGCCCAGTTGTGTCCGACTCTCGGGAGTAGTACAAGCCTTTGTTGTCCGAAGATGCTTCCGTGGTCTAGTGGCCAGCATGACTATCCACCGAGGCTCACAGAAGACTGTTCCCTTTCCACCAAAGTGGTACCTATTTATCTACTTGCATTTGCCTGCTTTTGAACTGCTAGGTTGGCAGGAGCTGGGCAGAGTAATGGGAGGTCACCCCATTGCGCAGCTGTCAGCTCTCGAATCTGGGCTGTTGACTTTCAAGCCGACAAGCCCAGAGTCTTTAAACACCAAGCCATTATGCACCCTAGGAATAATAAAATTAACCAAGTCAGAAATGGTGGCTCCATATCCATATTCTTTTGGTAATAATGTGTAAAGGCAAAACTGTTAAGTGGGGCAATTTGAAGTTCTCCACTAAGGCAGATTATACAACCACTAATTTGGGGAGATGTGATGCTGGCTCGGACGACAAGGAAGAACCAGCTCTGGGGACTTTGGAGTGGGGTCAGGAAGGAGCGTCAGGAAGACTAGGGGGCTCTGCACCAGGAGTGGATGGCAAGAGGAGAAGGCCAGAAACCTCGGAAGGGCTGTTGGAGGAACTACTGGATGAGCGCCTGGCTAAAGAGGAGAGAAAAGAGAAGCAGCTGCAGCCAGGAGGCTCAGATGACCAGCCAGTCCTAAAAGAAAAGTCTCTGGTTTCAATTTTAGATTCATTTAAAAAAAATTCTTAATTAAAATATAAATTTGGCCCCAATAATTTTTGCTTTGTCACAAGTCCACCAAAGATGATAAAAAAATTATTCTTTTCCATTACGTTCCCAACATACTCTGGCAACATTTTTATACATCTTTGACAAATTATCAGGTGTTAAATACCAACAACACATCATTTTATAGAAATATTCTTTTAAATTATAATTCAGTGTAAATGTTAACCCTTTCATCCACATGTTTTCCCATTACTCAAGTGTTAGTTCCTTGACCATTGAATCATACTATGTTACACATATTGATTTTCCAAATTAAATGTTAACATTTTATAAACCTTTGCAATAACATGTTCATCACTAGAACACAGCACAATTTCAAATTACTGGTTTAACCTGTAATTTTTTAAATCTAAATTAAATCCTTCATTGTAAATATGTAAGCCAGTGACAAACACGCCCTTCTGCTTCCAAGTCTTCTTTAAACTTAAGGCTGAGTTCATCTTGATTGAAAAATATTATCTGATCATAATGCATAAGAGTTTGGGCAGGCTATCAATTTCTTCAGTACTCTAGGATCTTCATCTAATTTTGGAAGTTTAAACTAATTTAAAGCAAAAAAAAAGATACCTCCAGGTCATGTTTCTAGCAATCATAAGTTTCATTTCATCTTTCACAATTTCCAAGAGAATACATTATGATTATTCTAGAACAGTGAATTAGGGGTAATCATAGGCCACAAAGTTGCTAGGCAACTGCATTTATGCATTCAAAAGCTTTCTTATCATCCTCCCCCCCCCCCCGTTTACTAATCCAGGTAAGAAACATGATCAAACAAGGACAACAGCGAGGGGAGATGAGAATCAGAAAGGGGGTGGAGAAAAATTAGTGCAGATGTGATACGATTGGCCCTTTCCAGGGTGATTTGCGGAACCGGTGATGTACGATAGTCGGGCTGACTATCGGGCCTCGCATGCGGCTTAAGGAGACACGGACAACATCTTCCTTTGGTGAGGTGTGTAGAAGCAGGAGCGAAAAGACCCCTTGAGTTCTTACGCACCTACTTTTATTAGGGTATAGCAGGTATGGGAGTGGTTACATCAGGTATGGGAGTGGTTACATCTCAGGAGGAAGGGAGCATTTCCTTACTACCATATACGGTCTTTTTTGTGCCCTTTAGGAAATAAGGAAGTCACCTTAGGCGTACGTGACATAGCTGTTGGTCACGTAGGCTAGCTTTTGTTTGAGAAAGTACTGAGCGATAAGCACTGATACATTGTGAAATGTACTGATACATTGTATAGAATGTTGCAACACAGATGGAAGGGGACAGATGTGCAGGTGTAAAAATAGGAAATGCTTAGAAGAAGTGTAGTAATGCCTCTTGGGAACGAAAGAAGGCTGTAGACGTACAGAGCAACAGCAGCAGCAGAAAAGATGACAATGAACATCTATTCAGAGCTGTTTATCAGAGAAGGAGAACAAAGAAGAGGGAGTCAAGCTATTCTCCAAAGCGCCTGAGGGCAGGACAAGAAGCAAGAGAAGAGCAGAGAAGAGCAACAAAGATGATTAGGGGACTGGAGGCTAAAACATATAAGGAACGGTTGCTGGAATTGGGTATGTCTAGTTTAACGAAGAGAAGGACGAGGGGGGACATAATAGCAGTGTTCCAATATCTCAGGGGCTGCCACAAAGAAGAGGGAGTCAAGCTATTCTCTAAGGCGCCTGAAGGCAGGATGAGAAGCAACGGATGGAAACTGATCAAAGAGAGAAGCAACTTAGAACTAAGGAGAAACTTCCTGACAGTTAGAACAATTAACCAGTGGAACAACCTGCCTCCAGAAGCGGTGAATGCTCCAACACTGGAAGTTTTTAAGAAGAGACTGGACAG
>NW_015387896.1:89543-92303 GCF_001527695.2 Protobothrops mucrosquamatus | reverse complement strand
TTTTGCTCTGAGAAGCCGCGCGCGTTTGGCTTTGAGGGCGCCGGCGTGAGAGCCTCTGGATTCTCTGCCGCTTCTTGCTCGGGCAGGGTCGCCTAGGAAACGGGCCAGGGGCGCGCCGACCGAGCCTCCCTATGGCCGCGGTTGTGAGCCAGGCAGGGGCAGAGAGCTGCGAGTGCGAGCGCGCCCCCCCAGATGTTGCACCCGGTGCGGCCGGCCCGGAAAAAGGTGCCGGAACGCGGTTCCGCCACGTTCCGGCTGAAAAAAAGCCCTGATTATTATTATCTTTAAGACTGTCCCAAAGATGCATTTTCAAAAGGCAACTGGACTTTGTTTTTCCTTGAAGATGTTTCGCTTCTCATCCAAGAAGCTTCTTCAGTTCTGAGCTTCTTGGATGAGAAGTGAAACATCTTCAAGGAAGAAACAAAGGAAGTCCAGTTGCCTTTTGAAAAAGCACTTTTGGGACAACCATGACCTGGATGACTGAGAATCTCCATAGACACATCTTTAAGGCTCATCCAGGTGTCTTGTTTGCCATGCCATAAACATGCCCCATTGTTTGTAGAGGACATGTCCAAACAGTGTTTCTTCATCTCTGAGACAACCTGAAGTCAACTTAAGGTCTTCCAATGTGAAAGTAGTGTTTTCCCTCTCATCCTGGCAGAAAACATCTGCAGTGGACCACTTAGGTTGCATGGAGAGGGAGGAGTTTTGGCACGATGCAGTCAAGGTCAGCAATCTGCTTGGTTCCAATTGGTCCATCAGATCTGCTATGGCAGGGGTAGGCAACCTTGGCTCTTTTATGACTCGTGGACTTCAACTCCCAGAATTCCTGAGCCAGCATGGTTGCCTAGCCCCGTGCTATGGGATCACTCCCTCCAGTCACTGGCTAATAAGCCTCTAAGAACATCTGGTTTTAGTTACAAGAGAGACAGAACACCTCCCTTGCACAGCCTCCTCCTTTTTGGGAAGAGTTAGGCATAGCAATACCTCATGGATGACCAAACGTAGGCCTTTAAGGAGATCAATGTTCCCATTGGTGGAAAAAAAAAACCCTACAAAATCAGTAATTCCAATGTCTTCAGATCTTACATTTTACATAGGTATAGCACCTTTTTTCCTCTAACATCAGATCGGTACAGGTAGTCCTCAACTTACAATCATCATTTATTTACCATTTGAAGTTACAACAGCAGTGAAAAAAGTGACTTTTTCACACCTCATTTAAAAACGTTTTTCACACTTACAAACACTGCAGTATCCCCGTGATCACATAATCAAAATTTGGATGCTTGGCAAGTAACTCATATTTATGACGGTAGCAGTGTCCCAGGGTCACGTGATCACCTTTTGTGACCTTCTGACAAACAAAGTCACTTAACAACCACGTTTCTATCTTAACTGCAGTGATTCATTTAACAACTGTGGCAAGAAAGCTTGTAAAATGGGGCAAAAACTCACTTAACAACTGGCTCACTTAGCAACATAAACTTTGGGCTCAGTTGTGGCCATAAGTCGAGGACTACCTGTACTGTGATGAAATATTTTGTAGATGCTACCAAGTTGGCAGTTGTCTGAATTACTGGAAGCTGGAATTTTGTTTTGATTCCAACCTAAGCAATTTGATGACGTCTAGGTGGAAACATCCATGGAAGTATTTTGCAGAATTATTACTCTTTGGGATGATTGACAGTTCAAAGAAATAATATTAATCCGGGGTTGAATCACCAACCCCATCCTGATACAAATTCAGGAAAAGAGTTGATGGCAGATGCTCTTGTCAGCAAGTGGGAGGGGAAAATGGAATAGGGAAAAACACCAGGAACACTGACACTTTTCAAGAGAGGTGTCAGTATCATGTACATATTTTTTACACCCACAGATTATCACTCCTGAATGATCTCATCCAAGAGTTTCAGGTGGATGACAAAATTGTCATCCTTGGGAACCTCAGGGCCTAGGAGATCTCATGAGGAAGAATCTAGCCTACTCCTGAGAGATAATTCAGAAAAAATGTAACTAATTACTGAAAACAGCCTTTTCAACAGTCAATACGAGACCTGACTGGCAGCAATGACAGTCGTATGTCAATCTGCCTGAAGGGTATCAGAGCAGTCTTTTTCAACCTTGGCAACTTGAAGATGGCTGGATTTCAACTCCCAGAATTCCCCAGCCTGAAAGTCCAGCCATCTTCAAGCTGCCAAGGATGATAAACGCTGGGTGAGAGAAACTGATCAATGGCGTGCACAGTTCCCTTTTCAGTGCTGGTGCACGATGGATGGACGTTCATCCAGAGAACCCACCAAACACAATAATGATAATTCAAAGAAATAATATTCTGGGAACACTCCAACACTGGAAGATTTTAAGAAAAGATTGGACAATCTTTTGTCTGAAATGGTATAGGGCAGGGGTAGGCAACCTTGACTCTTTTATGATTTGTGGACTTCAACTCCCAGAATTCCTGAGCCATCATGGCTGGCTCAGGAATTCTGGGAGTTGAAGTCCACGAGTCATAAAAGAGCCAAGGTTGCCTACCCCTGGTATAGGGTTTCCTGCCTGAGTATTCTGACTCCGAGATAAAAACGCCTTCTTTTAAATCCAGTCAGATAGATAACACAAAGAAATGATTTCATAACAAGAAATATATTTAATCAGATAGGTTACTTGCTTTCATGACGATTGCCTCCGATATTACATCTCTTGTTCATTTCTATCGGTAAAAAGATGAAGCTCTCTCTCCATACCATCTTTATAGCAGAA
>NW_015387896.1:79330-87400 GCF_001527695.2 Protobothrops mucrosquamatus | reverse complement strand
GGATTTTAGCTTCAGGATCTAGAGGAGGGATTAAATCAGCTATGTGTGCTAAGTGAGGTATTTTTCTTGCCGCCTCTGGTGTTGAGATTTCGCTGCGGATATCTGGTAAGGTCTCCCATTCCAACACTGATGGTAACCGGAAATGTGAGCTTCCATCTATCGCTTCTATGCGTAGACCGGTGATTTTCCTCCCCGCCGTGCGCATTTGAACTATGCACGTATTTATTGCAAAATGCTTCGATTCAGTCGGGAGATCAAAAAGATCGAAAAAGGCAGGCTTTGCTATAGTAACTTTGCAGTGTGGGTCTAGTATGGCATACATCTTTACTGCCTTTTCAGGTTGCCCATCGGGGTAGACTTTTGCAAGACAGACGGGTGAGCATGAAGGAGGGCATGGTGAGTCGTCACATATATCTGTGTAGTACGTCCTGTACTGTTTTGGCTTCTCTTCGGAGTCAGTTTGAGTTTCCGTTGTCGAAGTCGCTTGTTGTGTCTCCTCAGAGGGTTTTTTAGTTTCTAGATGTAAGGCTGCTGTGTGCTTGTTACTGTCACATAGGTGGCATTTCACTCTAGCTGTGCAATCTTTGGCCATGTGTTCCATGGAGTCACAGCATTTGAAACATATCCTATTCTCTTTGAGTAGAGTCTTTCCGTCATCTAGGGATTTTTTCCTAAATTCTCTGCAATCGTTTAGAGAGTGTGAGGTCTTGTGAATTGGACAAGTCAAGCCTTTTTTAGTTGGACGAGGGTTCGAATGAGCACCTTTCGGTGTTCGTTCGTCTGGAGACTTCTTTGGGTGAGGCGTGACGTCTGTTTTGTATACTGAATAGGTGGTTCTGTCCTTCGTAGCTTGGATGGGGCGCTTGACAACATCAGAGTTTTGACTGGTTTGCTTTGTCGTTGGGGACTGAGCTTCTCTGATGGAGAGGTACAGGGGGTCGTTGTAGAAGTCAGCCCTGTCCCTGATAAATTCAGCGAGCATCGCAAAGGGGGAAATTTTGTTTTGGTTGCTTTTTCTGTAAAATCGAGAAAACTCGATCCATTTTTCAGATATCAACTGTGGTAGTTTTTGGATGATAGGATCTTGTGTTCTGAACATGTCAAGGCAAGCTAATCCCGGCAAGGTAGGATCATGTTGTACTGTCTCCAGTTGAGTAAGGAGCGACGAGGATGTCTTCAGCTGCTGATGTTCGTTGATTCTTATGTTGGGGAAACTGAGAACGTGGTCCAGGAGCGAGGACTCTGTCACTGTGGGTTCACCGTAGTCCTTGTCAAGTGCGTCCCAAGTTTGTACGAGGCCGATGTCAGGGTCGCCCAGATGGGCTGCAAAGATGTTGTTCACTGTGATTATGGATTTTGGGCCTAGCCAGGCTGTCAGCTGGACAAGTTCTTCATCTGGCCCAGCCCTTTCCTGGTTGATGGCGCGCTTGAAGATGTGCTTCCACAATAAGTAGTCTTTCCCAGGTTTGTCGGAGAATCTTCGTACTCCTCTGGCTGCCAAGTCCAACCTTCTTCCAACATACATTGGGGAATGCATCGATTCCGTGTGTGGGCTGTAGCTTGGTGGAGGTGGTGCATCGTTCCTGGGAGCGGGGGCGTGCGCCATGTCTGGCTGGTAACCTCCTTCGGCATATTGTTGGCTGAGGGTGGTTTGCCATGTCACATGCAAGGGACCTTGTTGACTTGGTCTGAACTCCTCTGCTCTGGCGTTGAGCTGAGGGAATCCAAATTCCTGCATACTTACTTGTTGGAGGGTCTCTCGTCTTTCTGGTGGAGCATAGCTGGCTCCCTGGTAGGCTGGCACAGCTGATGGTTGAGGTTCTCCTCTGTGGTTAGGTCTGGGGGTTGTTCCCCAGTAGGCTGCCTCCTGTTGGCGTAGCAGGGACTCTAGTGTGGCTCGAGCCCTCTCAATCTCGTCCCCGAGTGGCAGCTGGTTCTGCTGTGGGGCCGGTGGTGCTGCAGGTGGACCCATCCAATTGCCATCAGTGGTGTGGTTCGGCGGGTTCCGTGGGGCAACAATGGTGGAAAGATCTTGTTCCACTCCCCGCTGTGTAGCTATTGCCATTGCTGGTGGACCCATCCGGTTGCCATCAAAGGTATGGTTTGGCGGGTTCAATGGGGCAGCAACGATAGGAATGTCTCGTGGCGCTCCCCGCTATGTAGCTATTGCCGTTGCTGGTGGACCCATCCGGTTGCCATCAAAGGTATGGTTGGGTTGGTTCAATGGGGCAGCAACGATGGGAAGATCTCGTGGCCTAGTTGTCGCTACATCAACCCTGTGGCTGACTGGCACATCTGGCCGTTGAGATTCTTCTGTTCGTCTACTCAGTCTCGGGGGGCTTGTGGCTGGCTGTGGTCTCACCTGTTCACGTTGAAACGCACTTTGGTTATCCACATAGGCCTGTACTCGGCTACGCCATTCTTCGTTCTCCAGTTGTTCCCTATTGGACAAGAAGGTGTTGTGGAGTGTTTTCTGAAAGCCTTCCGCTCTAGCGATTTTGTCTGCCATATCTCGTTGGCTTTGAACAAATTCAAGCTCTTCTTGAGCGTCTTTTCTTTTGGCCTTCATTTTAGCTGCTATAGCTTTTCGTTTAGCTTCCAATTGAGCTGCTTCATTCTTCATTTTGACTGCCTCAGCTTCTAGTTTGGCTTCTATTTCGGCCTCTTTGAGATCTATAGCCGCCAGTTCCTTCTTTTTCTGCCGCTCCTCCTGAATCACACGAAAGACTGCTTCGGCAGCTTTGGCATCAATGATTGCTTGCTCTGCTTGTGAAATTCGGGATGCTCGGCTGTGACGAGAAGATGCTTCCGAATTGCGGGAGGCGCCTGTGACGTGATTGTTGTGACACGCTGGAATGTGCCTTGGATATGTGGCGAAAGGATGAGGCCCTTCCCAACGTGTGGGATGGAGCCACGTGCGACTGTTGGGACGGTGCGTGTGAATGGCGGGAAACTTCAGACTCGGCCCTGTCGACCAGTCTGTCCCTCAGGCGAGGCTCGCGCTCTGGAGGGCATTGTGGGCTCTCTAGAAGTTTCTTGCATTCCTTATTTAGTAGCTTGAGGCTTTGCATCTCCCTATCGACACTTGAGTCTCTTAATTGCTCCTGAATGACCTTGAGTTGCCGTTCGGAGTCCATCCATTGTGCAAAGGCGTCTTCCTTATCTCCTTCCACTGCGTGCGCACTTTCAGGGGAGAGTTCCTCCTTTTGCTCTTGGTAAAGTTTGTGCCATCTCTCCCAGCATCTTTCATGGTGCTTGTACACGGCGTCCCATTTCTCTAACAGGTGTGCATGCATGGCTTCAGTTGGCTTTCTTTGTTGTCTCAGATCATAGTGACTCTGAGACGTCTTTGGCCTTGCTGAGGCTTGAGCTTCAGCCCCTGTGTGCGGGTCAAGGTTGGCTGTTTGCAGCATTTCTCCTTGGCCGGCTGGTTGGGGTGTCTCAACTAAGCTGGTTGGTTGAACCCCTTCATCTAAATCAGTGGGACACTCTGCCATGGCTAGGATAGGTTCAGTACACTTCCTAGCTATTTTGAAGCAAATTTGAAGAACTTCTCTCTTTGACCACTAGGGGTCGCTACTTGCAGATCAGCTTCAGAGGTGCTGTCTGTGGGTGGAGGTGCCACTGGGTGCGTTCTCCTGTGCTTCTTAGCTATTTTGAAGCAAATTTGAAGAACTTCTCTCTTTGACCACTAGGGGTCGCTACTTGCAGATCAGCTTCAGAGGTGCTGTCTGTGGGTGGAGGTGCCACTGGGTGCGTTCTCCTGTGCTTGTGGGTACTTCAGCATAATTCACCTGTTCACCACTAGGGGTCACTTTCTGCGTATCAGCTACCGGGGTGCTCTTCTTTTGAGGTACACCCTTTGTCCACTAGAGGGCTTTCTCTGGGCATGATTAAAGGCTTGCGTGTAGCTTCTCCTTTAACCACTAGGGGGCGTCTGAAGAAAGGCCAACCAAATTCTTCCTATTACCACGTTCCTGCTGATGGCCACTGAGAGACTGTAGAGATACAAAAACTCCCACCTGGTCATTAAGTTGCAGGCTGGAACACTTGGTGGTCAGCTTGTGGTATTAAGCAAGGGTTATTGACTCTGCTTCCTTCTCCTTAATCCCTCAAACTGGAAGAACTTGGTCTTCAGCTTGAGTGGGTGAATGCTTTATTGAAGTTCACCCTGTGCCCTTTAGGGGGTGTTGGTAGCTTGGTATAAATTTAGATAACTTGCTCTTTAACTATCAGATTCACTCTGCATAGTTAGAGGTGTGTGCAGCGAAGTTCCTTCTTTTCCCTCTAGGGGGTGCTTTTAGCTTGGCTTGATATAAGCCTGCTATGTGCTGAATTAATCATCAAGTTGTTGTAATGTAAGAAAATTTTACCAAGGTGTCATGTGCAGATTGGCCACCAGGGGATGCTACTGCACTGCTATTGGAGCCTCTGTATACCTTCTTTCCATTGACATAGTTGAAATTCCAAAAGGAGGGGGGAGTTTAGCTTCTTTCACCAGTGCTGTGGCTGTGTGAAGAGGTTAATTACTTAATTGCCCTCCTTGGCAACCTGGTTGCTAGCTTGCTGACAATGAAGGCAGTTTTGGTTGAGAGATTAATGGCCTTTTATTGCCCTGAAAGGGGCCCCTCTGCTCGTCTCTCGGCTAGCAAACTCATGAAGAAGAAGCAAATCTGTTTTGCTTTGTTTAATCTAAGCACTTAAGTTTCAAATCCTTTTTGCATTAGGCAGGATGGGAGACAGGCTTCAATCATTAAAGCAGTGAAGAGTCACTTGCCTGCCTAACAAGGGGGGGTATCACCCTTTCCAAGCTTTTATCTGAACAATGAAGGCAGTTTTAAACAGTTCCTTTGTGAACGGAAATAGGTCTACAGACAGTCTTCTGAAACATTTCTCTCATTGCCCCAAGCTGTTTGAAGTTAGCGGCAAAGAAATCAAAGCATCTGAATCACACCTTCTTTGAAACGCTGTCTGCCAAACAGATATACTGATTTAACTGTTACAGGCAATCCTTGGAATCAGTCACATCCAGTTACTTTCACATGCAAGAGAGTCTTTGTTTACTGTTCTTTAAATTTGCAGATCAGAGGAAAATTAACCACATCAAATTACTGTTTGCTTTATAAAGTTGATATGAACTTTGAGCATCTTTTTACTATTCTGACTCCGAGATAAAAACGCCTTCTTTTAAATCCAGTCAGATAGATAACACAAAGAAATGATTTCATAACAAGAAATATATTTAATCAGATAGGTTACTTGCTTTCATGACGATTGCCTCCGATATTACATCTCTTGTTCATTTCTATCGGTAAAAAGATGAAGCTCTCTCTCCATACCATCTTTATAGCAGAACAGGCTCATCGGGTGACATCTGATGGGCCATGCTTCTTTCAGACAAAGACCTTCCAATCTGGCTTGTGTCCAGGAAGTCTCCCAATGCCCTTTTGAAACTCCTCCCACTGACCTATTACTAACATACTGATACGTGTTCTCCAGTTAGGGTTACATAGAGCTATACAAGGTTACATGGATCTATATGGTCCAGAATACTGAGCAAGTGGTTGGACTAGAAGACCTCCAAGGTCCCTTCCAACTACAGTATGTTATTCTGTTATTCTGTATCCTATAATATTTCTTTAAATATTCCTTACTAATAATAATGTGCTCTTTGGGCTCCATCAGACTGTTTATGTTTCAGTAGACCTTAATTATTGTGATTCATTATTTTTAACTGGATTAGTCCTTTTTAATAAGATCTTTCACATCTTCTGGTTATTTATACTTTTGAAAGAGGGTACCTATTTTCCACTTATTTAGTTTTGTCATTTATATCTTGCCCACCTACTCCCTTAAGCGAATAGAATATAAAAAGAAACACAGACAACTAATGCTGTATCTGCCCACAAGCTAGTTTTGCAGCAGACTGGACTGGATGAAAATAATCAACGTTAAAAAAAAAATACCTGGAGCGTCCAGCCACAGGTAATTGCAGCATCTTGTTCTTCCAAAAGTTGCTTGATGAAGGCTGGTCTATTTTTATCATGGCTGGAAAGGTTTCATGAAAAGTTGTGAGATACAATACGGTCGTCCTTGACTTACAACCACAGTTGTGCCAAACATTTCTGTAGCTAAGCAAAACATTTAAGTGAATTTTGCCCCACTTTACGACTTTTCTCGCCACAGTTGTTAAGTGAATCCCTGTAATTGCTAAGTTAGTAACACAGTTGTGAAGTGAATCTGGCCTCCTCATTGGCTTTGCTTGTCAAAAGGTTGCAAAAGGTGATCACATGATCCCAGGACACTGCAACCATCATAAATACAAGTCAGTTGCCACGCATCCAAATTTTGATTACATGATCGTGGGGATGCTGCAACTGTCATAAGT
The DNA here is from genome assembly GCF_001527695.2 of Protobothrops mucrosquamatus. NCBI lineage: Eukaryota > Metazoa > Chordata > Lepidosauria > Squamata > Viperidae > Protobothrops > Protobothrops mucrosquamatus. The sequence goes on along the minus strand of NW_015387896.1, from coordinate 81,012 downwards.
GTGAAAAAATGGTCATAAGTCATTTTTTTCAGTGCTGTTGTAACTTCAAATGGTTACTAGATGGGTGGTGGTAAGTCAAGAACTACCTTTATGCTATTCCACTGCTGATTCTTTTTTAGCTTTGATGTTTTTAATATATTGAACGAGATCATCACATCACCTGAAATGGCAGGAAATCATAATGTATCCAGCACTGTCTGAGTGAACCATACAGAATTAAGAACCCACAGGACCTTTTAATAATAGGTATAGCTTCCTTCCAAAGAGTGCTCAGCCCTCATTTTAAAAGAGCTTCCAAAGAGTGCTCAGCCCTCATTTTAAACCTGCAACATCAGTGACCCATAAGCCAAGATTTCCATTTGTCAAAACCAGGATTACATTGTCACTTTCTATCCAAGCCAAACGGGGAATCAAACGATCATAGGCATGCTCACTCTAGTACAGGGGTCTTCAAACTTGGCCCTTTTATGACTTGTGGACTTCAAGTCCCAGAATTCTTCAGCCAGCATCGCTGGCTGAGGAATTCTGGGAGTTGAAGTCCACAAGTCATTAAAAGGCCAAGTTTGAAGACCCCTGCTCTAGTACTTAAGAGGGGCAGGGCCTGTTACATCCCCAATGGTTCTCAATTCTGGCAACTTTAAGATGTGTGGACTTCAACTCCCAGAATTCCCTTGCTAGCACATTTGTCAAGACTGAGAAATATTGCTCTAAGAGTTTTCTGACCATACCCTGCAATAATATGCTATACCCATGGCAAAAGGTTTAAAGAGGGAAAACAACACTTCAATGCCCAAATTGCTATAGACATATTAAGGCTACCCCTGGCATAAGATAGAGAACAAAGAGGAAAGTACCTCAAAAAAAATAAAGGTTGTGAGGTCATATGAGATGCCCATTAAAAAGACTTTCACTAGCAATCTAAGTGGGGCACCAGGTACATCACTGAACATTTAATTAAGCCCTTAACATTTACCATAAATGATTAATGCAATTTAAAATACATGCAATCCTCAACCTACAACCAGAATTGAACCCAAAATTTGTGTTGCTAAGCGAGACATTTGTTAAGTGAGTTTTGCCTGCAGTTATTTAGTTAGTAACATGGTTGTTAAGTGAATCTGGATTCCCCATTGACTTTGTTTGTCAGAAGGTTGCAAAAAGTGATCACATGACCCTGGGACGCTGCAACTGTCACAAATACGAACCAGTTGCCAAGCATCTGAATTTTGATCATGTGACCATGGGGATGCTGCAGTGGTCATAAGTGTGAAAAATCATCATGTCACTTTTTTCAGTGCCATTGTAACTTTGAACGGTCACTAAATGAACTGTTTTAAGTGGAGGACTGCCTGTATAAAGACATGACGAACAATGACGAAAACTGTCTTGAATGCATTTGGGTCAATATAAAAGGGAGAAAAAATGACATTGCCATAGGTGTATACTATAGGCCACCCAACCAAACAGAGGAAATAGATGAACATTTGCTAGTCAGCTAACTAAGGTATGTAGGAAGCACATCACCATAGTAATGGGGGACTTTAATTACCCTGACATCAACTGGGAGACAAACTCTGCACCAAGTGGAAGATCAAACAGATTCCTGACAAACCTAGCAGACAACTTTGTCTCCCAAAAAGTAGAGAAGGGAACTAGGGGATTAGCCATTTTGGATCTAATTC
>NW_015387896.1:70420-77436 GCF_001527695.2 Protobothrops mucrosquamatus | reverse complement strand
TGCTCCAACACTGGAAGTTTTTAAGAAGAGACTGGACAGCCATTTGTCTGAAATGGTGTAGGGTTCCTGCCTGAGCAGGGGGTTGGACTCGATGACCTCCAAGGTCCCTTCCAACTTTATTATTATTATTATTATTATTATTATTATTATTATTATTATTATTATTATTATTATTATTATTATTATTATTATTATTAAATCTCCACTCTACCTCAACTTGCCCTTCTTGTGCACTAATCCTGCCCTTCAACTTCTCTTGCGAATCTTTGCATCTTCCCAGTGCACTGTGCCAGGGGACAAACCTGCTTGAACTCGATTGCCACATAACCAAAGATGGGATTGTGGTTGTGTCCCATGATGAAAATATGAAACGGCAGACAGGGCACAACATTGATATCAGCCTTACATACTATAAGGTGAGCGTCTCTAGATCCTTGGTCCCCCACATGCTCTGGCTTTGGGGTGTTATTCAGTTCCCTTCTATGACAGATTTTAACGTATGTAATGTTTCCAGGCTGTTTCCCATTATTAAGTCATTAGATATGAGTCCTGCCTTTCCTCCAGAAATTCAAGGTGGAATAGATAGCACCCTCCATTGTTAACACTTTAAAAAAAAATACCATTGAGCTAGGTTGGGTGGAGAGTGTGTGATTCGCCCAAAGTCACCTCGTGAAATGTATGACTGGGAGAGGATTTGTGTTCGGGTTGGGCACCATTGTAATGATAAAATGATCCTTGATGAAACCACCATTGTGCCATCACAATGCAAGCTTCACCACTTTTGAGAGTGCAACACGCTATTGCAAGCACGTAACGAAAGAGGTGACGCTTGGGTCACAACAGAATAAGGCTGCATTTGAATGAAGGTGTTGATATCCTGCAAATGGATCTAACTTGGACCTTATCACTCCTATTTCAGCATTCCAACCACTACACCCCAAGGGCTTTACACACTTTCCAGAAACAAGATAACTTCCATATTACTCCCTTTGAACAATGGTTCTAGCTCTATGGGGAGAACCAAAGAGCTTCTCCCCAAACAGGAGGACCTGCTCTTCATTCCCTCCCTTCAACACATATGGCAAATCTCTCTCAAAACCACTCTTACTCCTTACTCTCATTGGTTGTGTCCCCTAGGATTTGCCACACTATCAGTCTTCTCTGGAGGTGACATTTTCTCCAGGTGAGTAGGACTATGAGTTGCTTTGGGGAAAATGTGTTGTGGTAGAAAGCAAATCATTTGTTCTCTTTGTCCCTGAGAAAAATGCTCAGTTCTTTGTAGCTACCCTCAACCTACCCTTCCTAACAGGGAGCTTCTCCTCTGGCACTGATCATCAGATTCCTCGTTTGGAAGAGGTTTTTGAGCAGTTCCCTTCAATCCCGATTAACATTGAAATTAAAGAGGATAATGATGAGCTCATCAATAAGGTAATAAACCCAACTGAGCTATTCAAATTTCTTTCCTGTCCAACATCTCCAACACCATTTTGCATGAAGTATAGCAGGGCTTTTCAACATTTTCACCCATTGTACCACTTTTAGGATATGGCAACATCCGAGTACCACCAGTCGCCTAGCAAGGTGTCAAAAACTTGATGACCAAAAAAAAAAAAAGAGGAAAAAAGTGATAAAGTACAGGTAGTCCTCGACTTACAACAGTTCACTTAGTGACTGTTTGAAGTTACAATGGCACTGAAAAAAATGACCCCCAAAGCCACAGCCGCGCAAGACACCTGCCTGCCCGCCTGGTGCTCTTCCTCCTGTCCGAGGTTTTCATTGTTGTGAGCATTTCTGTTGAGGATTGGCAGTGGGGGTGGGGTGGGGGGTGTTTGGTTTTTATTCCCCCCGTCTGCTGGGTGGTTGCAGCAGGTTTTGGTCACTTCACTTCACACTGGGACACTGTGACCGTCATAAATATGAATCAATTGCCAAGCATCTGAATGTAAATCACAAGACCCTGGAGATGCTGCAATATTCCAGCTGATTGGTGCTTCTTCAGGGCTCAGCAGAAGCACCAAGATCAGCGCCAAGCTCCAGCCGGAGCCTGGCGCTGATCCTGGCGCTTCCACTGAGCCCTGACAGCCCCGAAGTGTCGATCAGCTGGAAAGCGACACTGATCCTGGCGCTTCTGTTTAGCCCTGACAGCCCTGCAGCTCCAGCCATCTCTCGCTCAGGCTTGTGTGGTGCTGCCACCAGTTCAGCTCATTCCCCTCCCCCGCTACCACTTTTCTAGGATGGTTGCGTACCACCTGCCAGGTGCCAATGTACCACAGGTGGTACCCATACCACTGGTTGAAAAGCCCTGATCTTGGCCAATGTCCACCTTCCAGTCTCTACATCTCTCGTGCAGATCTATGTTCACTTTTATACCTGTCAACATAAAGCTATGTTATTCACCAAAACAGTCTCTCCCACACACAGAACCATATTCAACTTGAAAATCTCTTATCAATTAAGATACAAGACACTTTCTATTTTTGTAGTAGACAAAAATACAGTAATAGTAGAGGTATTCCTTGTGTGTCTAATCACACTTGGTCAATAAAAAATATTTCTATTCTATTCTATTCTATTCTATTCTATTCTATTCTATTCTATTCTATTCTATTATTATTTCTATTTCTATTTCTATTTCTATTTCTATTCTCTCATTCCTGTAATTCAGTCACATTCCTAAGAATATATTATAGAACATCCAGGAAGATGTTGACCTCCCAGGTCTCATTCCACTTCTGCAGTTAACTCTTTCATCTGAGGCTGCTCAAATCCATTGAGAAATTTGGATTCATCATTTTGGGGGAAAAAAGTTTGCTACAGGAGTGAACTTTCAATGGGTTTTAAAACATATCTGGGATTTTACATAAAAATAGCAGTCATAGAGGAAAGGAAATAAGTAATCAAAGGCTTACATAGTTTCAAGAAATATTCACATTTTCTCCTAAACAACATTGAATTATGGAATCATAATTTAGAGCAGGAACTGGCAGTCTTCTCTGGGGAAGGAGAGATAACTATTGTTGTATAAGGCTTTCAGTTTGCTAGGACCAGGAATATCACAGGCTGCCTGAGTCACCAGAACCAAAAGAACCACAATTTGTATGTCCTTTTGACCATATAATAACAGATAGTCCTCAGTTTACAACCATTTGTTCTAAGTTGTGAAGAAAAGTTATTTATGACCCGCTCCTTGCACTTACAATCGTTGTAGCATCCCCATGATCAAAATTTGGACACTTGGCAACTGGCATGTATTTATGGTAGTTGCAGCGTCCGAGGGTCACATCCCATTTGCAACCTTCTCAGATGGCTCCCAACAAGCAGGGTCAATGGGGGAAGCCAGATTTGCTTAATGACCATATAGTCACATAACAACTGCAGTGATTCACTTAATCATGGCAAAAAAGTTGTAAAATTGGGCATGACTCACTTTAAAATGCGTATCGGCGGACATTCAGGTCCCCATTGTGATTGTAAGTTGATGACTACCTGTATTTTATGGTACTATGAACTTGGAAGCTTCAGAGACAGTAAAAGAATAAAGAGCTATAATTATCCTAAGGGTCTTCATGTTGTCATCCTTGTGCCAAGAGTACAGGTGGCCACAGTCCTGGCTGGTGGATTGGGAGCTCTACATACAGGTAGTCCTTGACTTACAACAGTTCGTTTAGTGACTGTTCAAAGTTACAACGGTACTGGAAAAAAATGACTTATGACCATTTTTCCCAGTTATAGCAGTTGCAGCATTCCCAGGGTGACATGATTTATGTTCGGATGCTGGACAACTGATTCATTCTTATGACGGTTGCAGTGTCATGGGGTGGTGTGATCCCCTTTTGCAACCTTCTGACGAGCAAATTCAATGGGGAAACCAGATTCACTTAACAACCCTGTTACTAATTTAACAACTGCAGTGATCCAGTTAACAAACACGGCAAGAAAAGTTGTAAAATGGGGCAAAATTCCCTTCACAAGTTTCTCACTTAGCAACATAAATTTTGGGCTCAATTGTGGTCGAAAGTTGAGGACTACCTGTATTCATATCACTGTTCACATCAAGGTGTTAGAAGAAGCTGAATGTCTATAGAGCTCCACAATATAGTAGGAAAATGCGTAAGACTACCTTTGCCCAAATCAATGCCCAACAGAGAAACCCCCTGATTGGTGCCTTCAGACTCCGTTCCCACTCATCTGATTGGTGCTTCTGCAACTAAAAACTGACATTCCTTCTAGGAATCCGTTATCTGAGTACGTGTTATTTTGCCTTCTTCCTGTGAACACAGGTAGCACATCTTGTCCAGACATACCATCGTTCCCACATCACCATCTGGGCCTCCATCCATGATCGAATACTTAAAAAATGCCACAAAGCTGTGCGTATCAAATGTCTTTTTCTCCAATTTCACATTTTATGTTTACAAAACCTTTTTTGCTTAAAGCAGGGGTCTTCAAACGTGGCCCTTTTATGACTTGTGGACTTCAACTCCCAGAATTCCTCAGCCAGCATGGCTGGCTGAGGAATTCTGGGAGTTAAAGTCCACAAGTCATAAAAGGGCCAAGTCTGAAGACCCCTGGCTTAAAGCTTCAGGCTGTATAAACATAATGTAAGTTTTTTCCAATTCTTCAGACAGCAGTAAATAAAGTATCCCTTAACACAGGTACTCCTCGACTTACAAACATTTGTTTAGTGACCAGGTTACCATGATGCTGAAAAAAGTAACTTACCTCACACCTACAACCGTTGCAGCATCTCCACGGTCACAAATTCGGGTGCTTGGCAACTGGCCTGTATTTATGACCGTTGCTGAGAGCCTCTGACAAGCAAAGTCAACGGGGGAAGCCGGATTCGCTTAACAAGTGTGTGATTCACTTATCAACCACAGCAGAAGAGTCATAAAATTAGGCACGACTCACTTAACACCACCTTATGTAGCAACGGGAGGTTCCTGTCCCAATTGTGGTTGTAAGTTGAGGGTTACTTGTAACACATTAGAGCACGGGTGTCAAACTCGCTGTGTCACGTGACGTGTCATGACCTATCGAGACTTTTTTTGCATTGCCGGAGCTGGGATGGGCACGGCCTTAGCATGATGCAACCGGCCCGTGGGCTGGCAGTTTGACACCCCTGCATTAGATCATGGTTAAAAACTCCCCTCCCTTCCTCCTTTCTCTCCCTAAGCTTTCTTCGTAGACCAACTTGTTACACCTGCTTTTTCCAGTTCTGCATAAGCATCAGACAGCAGCTCCCTACATCCACCAAGCAAGATGGAAAGACTGTGTTAAGCAGTTGTGTTTGCCAAGTCAGGGCAAAAATTGTTATTTTCCCTGAATCTTCCCCTTTATTTGGGGCATTTGGATGCTCAGCGAGCTAGAAAACAAGGCGGTGGGATGAAGGGCAGAAACCTTCCTAGGACTGAAGTCTAGGCATGACCAATCCTCCCACTGTCTAAAATAAAAATAAATGTTATTTATCCTCCAGAATAAAGACATGCCCTACATCTTCTCCAGGAAGAGAGTCATCGTCATGCTTTGTCTCTGGTATCTTGGACTCCTGCCCTTCTGCCCTCTGAAGGAATCGTTCCTTGAATTCGTGCTGCCCTCGATCATAAACAGGTGACAGTCACTACAAGGGTGGGATTCAGGCAGAAAAACATACAGACTTAGAAACATGGTTGTCTATCTACCGTAATGATCAGGCTTTGGAAGTCGCATGCCACATTTGCTCCCCACCCCCTTCAAATAGAGCCGTGTGTCAGCTTTGGAGAAACACTTTCCTGGCATGCTAATTCTGAGAAAAGGGAGGGTTATTTTGTGTCCACGTCACACAATGGCCTTTCTGCAGGACCAGCAGCTAAGCAGCATCCAAGAATTCTCAACCGAGGAGAGCAGAGAAGTGAGGTCAATTGGTCTATCACAGGGGTAGGCAACCTTGGCTCTTTTATGACTCGTGGACTTCAACTCCCAGAGTTCCTGAGCCAGCATGGCTCAGCTTGGAAACTCTCCTTTTCCCCTCAGTGTGGCTGGCTCAGGAATTCTGGGAGTTGAAGTCCACGGGTCATAAAAGAGCCAAGGTTGCCTACCCCTGGTCTATCAGCTCCAGTGAGCCATGGCCAACGCCGCCCTCTCAAACCCTTTGCTCTGGCTTTGCTTGCCTTTTTTATGAGACAACCTAACTCCAGCTGCTCCTGCTCATCCAATACAGCTAATCCTCGACTTACAACAGTTCATTTAGTGACAGTTCAAAGTTAGAACGGCACTGAAAAATGTGACTTACGACCGTTTTTCACAATTACCACCTTTGCAGCATCCCCGTGATCACGTGATCAAAATTCAGATGCTTGGCAACTGGTTCATAGTTATGACCGTTGCTGTGTCCCAAGGTCATGTGGTAACCTTTTGTGACTTTCCGACAAGGAAGTCGGATTCATTTAACAACTGGATTACTAACTTATCAACTGCAGTGAATCACTTAACAACTGTGGCAAGAAAGGTCGTAAAATGGGGCAAAACTCACTTAACAAATGTCTTTATGAACAACAGAAATTTTGGGCTCAATTGTGGTTGTAAGTTGAGGACTACCTGTACAATCTGATAGGGTTGACATGTGCCAGTTCCCATCCATTAATCAATGTCATCTGATGGGACCCAAGCTATGTGCCTTTTCTATTGCTGTTCTATTGCTGTTCCTATGGGACAACATTTTTCCAAGATCCAAATGGCCCTGCCTGTCTGTCTTCTGAAAGGCTAGGAAGACCAGCCTTTTCCCAGGCATTCAGTCAAGAGATGTGGGGAGTCCTTCTGGATCAATTGTTTCTACCTGCAAGGTGTTGTGTTCTTTGTATTCCCCCCCCTTAATCCCCTATGCATATCCTGATCACCCATTAAGGGTGATTGCCCTTCACCATTGATCGCCCATTAAGGGTGATTGCCCTTCACCATTGATCGCCCATTAAGGGTGATTGCCCTTCTCCATCTGCATACAGTTTCATGCCCGTTGCTGGTTGGCTAACTAGCAACAG
>NW_015387896.1:58571-66918 GCF_001527695.2 Protobothrops mucrosquamatus | reverse complement strand
ATGCCCGTTGCTGGTTGGCTAACTAGCAACAGGGTCTTGCCAGCCAATGGAATTGTGTGATTACAAGCCAGGGGAATCCCATAAAAGAGGGCTCCCCTGGCCCAGAGAGCCAGTCCGGATTTACTTGATGCCTTGCCAATAAACCGAGAGCTGACTGTCACTCGACTCGTGTCTTACTGCCTGCGCGATCTAACAAAGCTGCCTCTATTTGATTATATTTTATTCTTTTGCCAGTTGCCATTTTATATGCTACCCTGAGCTATATGTCAATCAGTGACCATGGAGCATGTATTCATGAGCCATTAATGGTCTAGTTACACAGGGGTAGGCAACCTTGGCTCTTTTATGACTCGTGGACTTCAACTCCCAGAATTCCTGAGCCAGCATGGTCTAGTAGTTAAGGCACCAGGCATGAAAGCCAACTGGATGACTTTGGACTAATTGCCAGGAGGCTGTGAGTTCTAGTCCTGCCTTAGGCATAAAAGCTGGCTGGATGACTTTGAGCCAATCACTAGGAGACGATGAGTTCTAGTCCCGCTTTAGGAATGAAAGCCAGCTGGGTGATTTTGGGAAAGTCAATCTCTCTCAGTCCAACCCACCTCACAGGATTATTGTTGTGGGGAAAATTAGGAAGAGTAATTGGTATGTTCCCGACCTTCAGTTATTTATAAAAAATAATAAAGATGGGAAACAAACAAACAGTTTGTTTAGTCTAAAGAAAAGAAGGACTAGGGGTGACATGATAGCAGTATTCCAGTATTTAAGGGGCTGCCACAAAGAACGGTCAACCCATTTTCCAAAGCACCAGAAGGCAAGACAAGAAACAGTGGATGGAAACTAATCAAGGAGAGAAGCAACCTGGAATTAAGGAGAAACTTCCTAACAGTGAGAACAATTAACCAGTGGAACGGCTTGCCTTCAGAAGTTGTAGGTGCTCCATCATTGGAGTTTTTTAAAAAGAGACTGGATAGCCATTTGTCTCAAATTGTGTAAGGTCTTCTGCTTGAGCAGGGGGTTGGACTAGAAGACCTCCAAGATCCCTTCCAGAAATATGAATACAGTACTCTTTTCCCCCTTCTCAAACAGCTTCTCCCCTTGTCACTCCTAGAACCAGTAAACATTTCACTGAACATCAAGAGAAGGATGACAACTACATGGGATCTTTTGCTTCAGAGGCAATTGCTGTGAAGCATAGCAAGAAAGGACTGGAATTTTTTTTTTAGAAGGCATAATGCTGACTCTTTGAGAAGCAGGAAGTATTAAAATGCAAAAAACAAACCACAAAAGCAAATAACTCCCAAGACTTCAAGTGGAATTATTTGAATCTCTTTGATGTTCCAATATCTAAAAGGAATTCTGAAAAAAAAATGATGGAGGCAGGTGTGGAAGATAAGCTGCTTAGCAAAATTGCAGGCGTCTCGGGTTGTCTTCTCCTCCCATCGGAGTCTTCTACCCAGCATCAACACAACAGAGTTGCCAATAAAAGCTGCAACCTTTGACACAGCGGTGGGAGGAGAATGGAGGAGATGCTCTTTTGCAGCTCTGCAGCCTCCAGCAATTAGTACAGCAGCCAAACAAAAGAAGGTGTTTTCCTTCAGGAGCAGAGAGTGCAAAAGGGAAGTACAGCAACGCAGAAACACAAAGCACAATATTAAAAAAAATGGCAAGAGCTCTACATGCAGCCCTTAACAGGAAAAAAAGAAGAAATCTCAGAGGCAACTTAAGACAGAGCAGGCTTAAGGAAGAAATGTTAATGCATAGTAGTAATAGTGTCGAGGACAGTATACAGCAGGGGTTCCCAATCTTGGCAACTTTAAGACGTGTGGACTTCAACTCCCAGAATTCCCCAGCCAGCTGCTGTATACAGGTAGACCTCAACTTATGACCACAGAAACCAGAAAGTTCATCATTAAGTGGTGCAGTAATTAAGTGAGATCTCACAAGAAAATACTCAGTTCTACCTTTTTTTGTCATGGTCATTAAGTGAATCCCTGTGGTTGTTAAATAAGTCATCACATGACTGCAACTTGTGACCTTCCCTGCCAGCTTCCCCACTGACTTTGCATCTCGGAAGCTGGATGGAAGGTCACAGACGGTTGTCATATGTTTGTCAAGCATCCCAATCACAATCATGTGACTGACTGTGGGGGTGGTGAGACGGTCGTAAGTGCAAGGGCAGCCCTGAGACGCTTTTTTTTCCAACTCCGTCGTAACTTTGAACAGACACCAAATGAATGGTCATTAGTGTGATGGAATAATGTGTGCCTGGAGCAGCAGAGAAGGAGACTTTGGACCACGCAGAGTTTTCCCAGAGAGAAAAGAGGGCGCAGCCTCTTAATCTGAGCATTTTTCTAAGAAAGCCAAAACTTTGCAATAGTAGTGGAGAATATCTGTGGCTCGGGTGTAGGATGAGGGTGAAGGTGTTTTTTTTAATATAATATATTTTATTAATTTTTTAACATGGTCACCTTAATATTCGGTAAACAGTGTGTTGCCTGGGTTTACATTTAAAAAACATTCGCTAACAATTGGTTTCTATGATCTATAATCCACATAATAGCTTTACTTGATTTCCTCTTCTTCTCATAATGTTCTCTTTTACCAACCTTAAGTTAATACAGTTCTTATTGTTTTGATAGATAACAATTGAATATAAATTTTTTTCTAATATTTCCGCAAGTAATAATCACATCAATGTAATATTTCTTTTCTATCTAGTCATTCTGGTTGCCTCATCATAGATCCCGTTTACAGTTCTTGTTTACATTTGTTTTTCCCACAATATTCAAGACATTCTTACTGGTTAAGATTTTCTCAAAGTTAATTACATTTAGATATTTGATTCTATTTTTTCTCATGTAAACCATCCCATAACGTTTACCTTACTTAAGGAATAATTAAGACTTAAAAAAGAGAAAAAAAGAACAAGAGTAAAGAGGGATAAAAAGATAGTATACTACTGAAAGTCCAGGTTTCCCCTAAGCTAATACATATTTATTTCCAAAGTTTTTCCATTCTTTTTACCATAATTAAGAATATATTTAATCTTTAAATATTCCATTTAATAAATCTAGTCATCTGGTCTTTTAACTCTTATTCAAAACATTTTTTTTCAATCCATTGTAATTTTCTTAAAATCAATCACATTTAAATATCTAAAATATGTCTAAAATATGAAGGTGAAGGTTTGTTCTCCGAGCTTCCCCTGAATGCCGCTGAAGAGGTTAGCTAGCTTGGTAACGAAACGTTTGGGAACCCGCCCACAACCTCACAGAACGAACCTTCACCCTCAAAGCCAAAAGTCCCACTGTTTGTTCCTGCAGGTACACATTCCATCACATCAAGAGAGGACACGCTGTATAGGAAATTGTAGCAAAACAATGTTCCTTTGTTTTTCATTCAATCTTGTCTGATTCTCAGAGATTGCGGTTTTCTTGGCCAGGTTTTTCAGAAGTGGTTTGTCACAGACTCCTTCCTAGGGCTGAGAGAAAGTGACTGGCCCAAGGTCACCCAACTGGTTTTGTGCCTAAGGCGGGACTAGAAATCCCAGTCTCCTGGTTTCGAGCCTAATGCCTTAACCACTATGCTAAACTGGCTCTCTTAGAATAATAACAGTATAAATAGTAACAGTAATTGAGGAGTAATAATATATTGCAATAGTCATTACCATAGGAATAGTATAGGGTTAACAATAGAATAGAATAGAATAGAATAGAGGAAGTACTCGTGTATCATTTTGTTTTTACCAAATAAAACATCTCCCCCGCTCTTATAGGGAGACGTAAGAAAACCACCTGTCCAGGGTCCAATGCTTCTGTGTCTGTCTTGAATCTGAATCCATCTAACTGGGTGCAGTTTAACAAAGAACCTTAATGCACAAGGCATTCAGTTACATCAGATCTCACAGCTTGGGGGTTTCCCCCTACAATGTGACTAACGCCTAAGTTAATTGGACAGGATAAAGTTAAGCCAACCTTCCTCATATGTTCTCTTTCATGTTCTGTAGAAGTTTAGTTGTGAAGAAAAACAGGGCAGGTGTGTAAAAATTATTCTAAGAGTTTTGCCTGTCAACAACCAGATGCATTTGTCGTATGTTTTGTAATTCATGGGTTCTTTGGAAAAAGTGTGGGATCCAATATTTTAGAGGAGGAACAGCAGGAAACCAGCAGTTCTCAGGAGCTTGTTAATTTTGCCACCTTTTTGTTTTGTTTTTAATCCTAGGACTTATTTTCCAGTGAAAAAGGGAAGACTTGGATCACTACTGGCAAAATTTACCACCAAGTGAGTGACACAGAGTGGTTTTAATTGTTTCGTTCTTACTAAGTATTCCTTTCCTTCATCACCTTCTCCTCTCCTTTCCCAGCAGGGGGGGTTCTTAATGAAGCCCATAACCCAAACCAGCTGTTTCCCTGCTAGAGACAATAAATATCAGAAAAATAACCCCTCTCTCCCCAAGTGAGACTATGATTTTTCTCATATTTAGCTGTTTTCCCTTTTTCTGCTGGGCTCTACAATAGATAAAGCAGAGTGGTTACACCTAAACCTTTTGTATTGCTATTTCTTTCCTTTCCCAACAGGGTGGCAATGCATAAACAGCTGTTCAAACATCTGGAAGACAGAGGAATACAAGTATGTTGGGGAAAACTGAGAAATCAGAATTTTGGGTGGCAGCCTAGCCTCTACTCCTGGGGATGATCAGAATTATTACTTATTTATTCATTTATTATTAAATTTATATGCCACTCATCTCACTATTATGCAACTCTGGGTGGCTTACAAGGTTATAAACATCGATATAAGCAATTAAAACATCAAAAGAGCAAAACTTTGGGCATCAAAGTTAAAACACTAAGTTAACAACAAAGTGAATAAAATGAAATGCGTACTCCGGGTGGAGTTGGGATCTTCTAATAGTCCACTAGCCACCTTAAAATGAGACCACCTCCCATTGGGGCCCAGGCCAGTTGGCAAAGTCAGGTTCCTTTGGAAGGCCAAGAGGGCGAGGACAGATCTCACCTCAAGTGGCATGACGTGCCAAAGGGCAGGAGCCACAGCTTTTCCATTGGATCTCACCAGCTACAATTCCTTGGCCAACGGAATGCAGAGCATGCCCCTCCTGCCGAACTAAGTAGGGAGGGCCAATCCCATCAGGGTGAGACTGTTTTTCAGATAACCTGGACCGTGCCCTACAGGGGGCTTTAAAGGTAATGACTAACACCTTGAACAATACCGGAAGCAAATCAGCAACCAATGCAGTTCATGTAGCAGTGGTGTAACATGGGCCACTCTAGGGACCCCTAAAACTGTTTGCGCTGCTGCATTTTGTGCCAGCTATAGCTTCCGAATACTCTTCAAGGGTAGCACCATGTAGAGTGGATTGCAGTAGTCAAAGCGCAAGATGACCAGAGCATGAGTGGCTAAGCCTGAATTAAAACCTGAGTTGGAACAATTGCAAAAAAAAATAATGATATTGACCTGGCTACTAACTGGTGCATGTTTTAGCTTCTGAGTACAGATAGTCCTTGACTTAACAGCCATTTGTTTAGTGACCGCTCAAAGTTACAACAGCACTGAAAAAAGTGACTTAGACCGTTTTTCATACTTACAACCATTGCTGCATCCCTGTGGTCACGTGAGCAAAATTCAGGCAACTGTAGTGTTCATATTTATGACAGTTGCAGTGTCCTGGAGTCATATGATCACCTTCTGCAATCTTCTGATAAGAAAACTCAATGGGGAAGCAAGATTCACTTAACAATTGTGTTACTAACTTAACAACTGCAGTGATTCACTTAACAACCATGGCAAGAAAGGTTGTAAAATGGGCAAAACTCGCTTAACTGTCTTGCTTAGCAACAGAAATTTTGGACTCAATTGCAGTCATAAGTCAAGGATTACTTCTACTCCATGTAGATCCATGAATGTGGTATGTCCACAGAAATCTCCATGTCTTGCCTGATCATTTCTCTATATATTTTTTGAAGCTCGCATGCTAGAAGCCAGTCTGAATTCTCAAACACAATCTTTTTTTTCCTAAGAAAAGCACATTTGTATTTTCACCAATGTTGTAAGAAAGGATGAGGAAGAACCAACTTCCCAGTTTTCCATAATCATTTTTATAGGAATGTTCATAATATAGTATCAAAATGTCAAACATGAGTTCCAGTCATAAAAGCTTGGCTATCCTCTTTTAACTGAAGATTAAATTGTGGGAAATTGTAATAATGTGGAATTGCTAACCACATTAAAGACTTCACCTTTCCAAATTCCAAGTTAGAGGCGTCCTACCTCTAACACCCTCTACACCAAGGCTTTTCAACCAGTGGTACGGGTACCACCTGTGGTACATTGGCACCTGGCAGGTGGTACGCGACCATCCTAGAAAAGTGGTAGCGGGGGAGGGGAATGAGCTGAACTGGTGGCAGCACCGCACAAGCCTGAGCGAGAGATGGCTGGAGCTGCAGGGCTGGCAGGGCTCAGCGGAAGCGCCAGGATCAGTGCTTCTTCGGGACTATCAGGGCTCAGCTGGAGCTTGGCACTGATCCTGGCGCTTCTGCTAAGCGCAGAAGAAGCGTCGATCAGCTGGAATGTTGCAGCATCTCCAGGCTCTTGTGATTTACATTCAGATGCTTGGCAACTGATTCATATTTATGACGGTCACAGTGTTGCAGGGTCATGTGAAGTGACCAAAACCTGCTGCAACCACCCAGCAGACGGGGGGAATAAAAACCAAACACCCCCCACCCCACCCCCGCTGCCAATCCTCAACAGAAATGCTCACAACAATGAAAACCTCGGACAGGAGGAAGAGCGCTGCCGGGCGGGCAGGCAGGTGTCTTGCTCGGCTGTGGCTTGGGGGCACTTTTTTCAGTGCCGTTGTAACTTCGAACAGTCACTAAGCGAACTGTTGTAAGTCGAGGACTACCTGTACTTCATCACTTTTTTCCTTTTTTTTTTTTGGTGATCAAGTTTTTGACACCTTGCTAGGCGACTGGTGGTACTCGGATATTGCCATATCCTAAAAGTGGTACAATGGGTGAAAAGGTTGAAAAGCCCTGAATTAAAGTAATCCTTTTTGATCTGTTCATTTGAGTAACTTCTGCTTGTCTCACGTGGAAAGTAAAGCACACAATCTACGTGGGCAGGACAGTAACAAGTTAATGAGAGTTCTCTATGTTCTGCTTGGATGAAGTGAAAACAGCTGCACCCTTGCTAGTAAAAACATTATTCTCTATGTCTGCTCTAAGAAAGTGTTCTGTTTGCCAGCCAACGTTTTACAGTAAAGAAGTATTGCATGTTTCTCTCTTCGCTAAAAGTAAAAAAAAGTATGAAAATTCTCTATGCCTTGCTTAACTGAAGTAAAAGGACTTGATTTTCTGTTGCATGAAATCGGAAGGACTGTGTTTCTAAAGATCAGATGTGTGTGCCTGCTTTTAGCCCGCTTGTAATCCAAAGCATTCAAATGCTAATAAGCCAAGCATCTCAAAACCTCTGTGCCTTTGCCTAACATTCAGAGCGGGCAGTGACCCCCCCTTTTTTGCCTGCAACTCAGCAGCGTGAAACAAAACAGGAAGGAAAGGGGAGGAGGCCAAAGATGTGTGTGTGTATTAAAGGGAGGAAGTTATTGTATTTAACTCTGCACTCGCTCTGCTGCAAAGATCCGCTTGCTAGTCAGTTCGTTTGTAAGATTCCTAAGCATTCATTTGGAAGAAGTTGGCTGAATGAAAGAGATTTTGAATTGCAACAAAATTCCTTGTTTGAAATCTCAATTGCGCCTTTTGTTTAAAACAGGGCTTTTCAACCGGTGGTACGCGTACCACTTGTGGTACATTAACGAGTGGCAGGTGGTACGCAGCCCTGCCTAGCCAAGTGTAGTGGGGGATGGAAAGAGCCAGCGCAGGCAAGGACTTACTGTGAGAGAGTCCTCCGGAGCTACAGAGTGGCTGGGGTGAGGCAAAGGCCCCAGGCTCACTTCTGGCTCACCCTCCCCCATGAGAAAGGAGGAGGGGGGGTGGAGACAGGAGAGACTATAAAAGGAGGCAGTTTGGGTGGGAGAGGGAGAGAGAAAAAAAAAGAGGCAGCCCTGGGTGGAGGTGGAGGTGGAGTCAGCTCTAGCTGCACTGAAGGGGAAGGAGGAGGGGGGGGGGAGGAGAGGAGATCAAGCAGGCTGAGCAGGCCGGCCATGAGCCGATCTACAACTTCTGTGGCAGCCACCTGTGCTGGCAGCAACAAACAGGCAAGAAATGCAGCAGGGGAGGGGTTGCCCTCCACGAGGAATGAAGAAAGGTAGCATCAGCTGGAGGTGAAACAGGGAGGGAGATGGAGAGTGGAAGGATTCTTATGTGCT
>NW_015387896.1:21061-58282 GCF_001527695.2 Protobothrops mucrosquamatus | reverse complement strand
CTTTGCTTGTCAAAAGGTTGCAAAAGGGGATCACATGACCCTGGAACACTGTGACCATCATAAATATGAATCAGTTGCCAAGCATCCAAATATAAATCACATGACCCTGGGCATGCTGCAATGGTCATAAGTATGAAAAATGGTCAAGTCATTTCAGTGCAATTGCAACTTTGAACAGGGTTTTTGTTTTTTTTGGTCAAGTTTTTGACACCTTGCTAGGTGATACTCGAATATTGCCATATCTTAAAAGTTTATAGCCTCTCCTGTCTCCGCCCCCCCTCTTCCTCCTTTCTCATGGGGGAGGGTGAGCCAGAAGTGAGCCTGGGGCCTTTGCCTCACCCCAGCAACTCTGTAGCTCCGGAGGACTCTCTCACAGTAAGTCCTTGCCTGCGCTGGCTCTTTCCATCCCCCACTACACTTGGCTAGGCAGGGCTGCGTACCACCTGCCACTCGTTAATGTACCACAAGTGGTACGCGTACCACCGGTTGAAAAGCCCTGCTCTAGTGGACAAAGTGTGAACTTCGCTGAAGTACCCACAAACACAATCAGCACCCCCCTAGTGGTGCCTCTGCAGACAGACAGAGCACCATTGTTTCTTGTCCTGCCCTCTAGTGCTTTGGAGAATAACTTGACCGCCTCTTCTTTGTGGCAGCCCCTCAAATACTGGAATACTGCTATCATGTTGCCCGTTTCTTCTTTTCTTTAGACTAGCTAAACCCAAGTCCTGCAGTCGTCACAGCTGTCAGTTTTTTAGCTGATGTTGTTGGCCTTCATATGCATCGAGAACCTAGGATTTCATAATGTACCGGCATATCATATTTGTGGATTCAAGAAGCGTGGCCTTTTATATAAAGGCAGTCCTCGACTTACAAGCATATATTTAGTGACTGTTCAAAGTTACAATGGCACTGAAAAAAATGACTGATCCAGTCATCACTTATGACTGTTGCAGGATCCCCACAATCATATGATTAAAATTCAGGTGCTTAGCAACTGGCATGTATTTACAGTGGTGGCAGGCATCCTGAGGTCATGTGATTGCCACGTGTGACCTTCCCAGCTGGCTTCTGACAAGGAAAGTCAATGGGGGAAACTGGATTTGCTTAATGATGACAGGATTCAATTAACAACTGCAGTAATTTGGTTAACAATTGTGGCAAAAATCGGGCACAATTCCCTTAACAACTGTCTGGCTCAGCAAAAGAAATTGTGGTCCCAATTGTGGTTGTAACTCAAGGACTGTCTGCATTATTATTATGGTTGGTTGCAGAGTCAGCCAGAATTTAGACGGGATTTGGCAAGAATTTAGGATAGGCAGATACAGTTAGTCCATGACTTACGACAATTGAGCCCAAAATTTCTGTTGTCAAGCGAGACATTTGTTAAGTGAGTTTTGTCCCATTTTACAATCTTTCTTGCCACAGTTAGTAAGTGGATCATTGTGGTTGTTAAGTTAGTAACAAGGCTGTTAAGTGAATCTGGCTTCCCCATTGCTTGTCAGGTCACAAAAGGGGATCACGTGACACGGCAATGGTCATAAATATGAGTCAGTTGCCAAGCGTCTGAATTTTGATCACATGACCATAGGGACGCTGCAACGGTCGTATGTGTGAAAAACGGTCATAAGTCACTTTTCCACTGCCGTCGTAACTTCGGTCACTAAACAAACTGTTGTAAGTTCGAGGTCTATCTGTATTACAGTTGTTTGGTGGCGTTAAAAGCATCAGCGCAGGATCTTCCAAGTAAAGCTGCCTCATGCAACTGACCGATGGTGATTTTGTCAATATCGATGGTGTTCAAGAGTTGCTCCAGAAATTTTGGGATTGCAGCAAAGGCACCTCTTATTCTTGGTACTGCCTTGACTTTTGTCATTTTATTTCCAGGGTTTGCATTCTGTGATTGTATTTTTCCCTTTTTCTCTTTCTATTTAGGTTCTTCTTTGGGTTTTGAATGAAGAAAACGAGTTTGAAGAAGCCTTTAGCTATGGAGTCTCCGGAATCATGTCTGACTACCCAACTCTCCTTCGACATTACCTGAATGCTCACCCGCCACCACCTTCCCATGCATAAATTGTTATGTTATTTTAGAATCATCGTTGACATTTCTGGTGGGGAATGGAGAGAGAAAAAGGAGATGAATGTAAAAGATAGGAAACTCAAAGTGTATTTTACCTGTGTATGCTGTAATTTTGAAAAAAAAAATTGTTACCGGTGTGGGGCATTTTCAGTAGCTGACTAACATATTACATACTGAAGCAAGGGACTGAAGATAATGCGAGGCTATTGTTTTGCTACAATCCTGCTTGTAGAACACTGACATTTTCATTATTCACCTCCTGAATAATCAGAACAAAAAGACAAAGGAGGAGGACAATTCTCTCATTAACACTCAGCAAAACAAATAAAAATAAAAAAGCACTTGGTAAAGAATGATCAACTTTCTTTTTCTCCTGAGGGGAGTGCTTCCTTTGTAATAAATAGGCCACAACGTTAGTTTGGTGTAGTGCAGGGGTCTTCAAACTTGGCCCTTTTATGACTTGTGGACTTCAACTCCCAGAATTCCTCAGCCAGGCTGGCTGAGGAATTCTGGGAGTTGAAGTCCACAAGTCATAAAAGGGCCAAGTTTGAAGACCCCTGGTGTAGTGGTTAAGATGCTGGCCTAGAAACCAGGAGACTGTGAGTTGTAGTCCCACCTTAGATGAAAGCCGAATGGGTGACTTTTGGCCAATCATCAAGAGATTGTGAGTTCTAGTCCTGCTTTAGGCATGAAAGCTAGCTGGATGACTTTGGGCCAGTCACTCTCTCACCCCAAACCACCTCACAGGGCTGTTGTCATAGGGAAAATAGGAGGGAGGAGTATTAAGTAGGTTCACTGCCTTGAATTATCATAAAGTAATAAATATGGGATAAAAATCTAATAAATAAACAACTGAAGGGAACAGAGGGGTGATTTCAGGACCAAAAGTATGTGAAACCATCATTATCACCCCCTTGTTTCTTTTTCCTTTAGTATGTTTATCATCTTTTTATCTCTTGTGAGATTGGGGAACATTCTGAGGGATATTCTGGGGAATATTCTAAATCTAAATGGACGGAGAATCAATGTGGCCACGCCCACACAACTGTAGCCCCACCCCTTTCACTACGTGCGCAATTCACATTAAAAAGCGGTGGGCTTTGATCATGCAGTCACAGCCATTTTCTTGATTTTTTTTACTTTTAAAATCCTCTCCTGCAGGAGGACCCATGTAGAAACCTACACTTAAATTTGGCTTGAGGAAGGCTCTTGAAATCAGCAGAAGATCTGGCTAGGGAATTCTGGGACTTGAATTCCACCCATCTTAAAGTTGCCAAGGTCTAAAATCACAAGCTACCCATCCCTCTACTACTGTACTAGAAGCTTTAGTTGTCAGAGGAGAACAACAACTTAATTCAGCATTAAATTCTTGGAGGTAGATGACAAGTTATCAAGGCAACCTTTATGCTCCCCCAGACATCTCTCACTGTTTTAACAGCAGGTATGCAAACAAAGAGACAAGTCCCACAAAAGAAAGATCAGCTGTAAGGATTTGGCAAGAAATGCCAACTTTAAGTCATTGGCACAACATCGGGTTGTTCTAATGTTCTAGCCAAATATTTTAATGGAGGCCAGGGAAGTGAGAGATGGCCTCATTTCCATGCTATACTGTATAAGATAAAGGAGGGGTGTGTGCTCTAAGAACGAGTGAATCGGTGGTGGAATTTGATCTGTGGCCTTTCTTAGACCTATTTTCCTTTTCTTTCTGTGATTGTTGGCATGGATGCAAAAAAAAAAAAAAAAAAAGGGTGAACAAGTTCTCCTAGAATTAATTTGCCCTCAGTCCCCACCCTTCCTGGGCACATTCCTGGTACTCTAAGCCAGGGGTCCTCAACCTTGGCAACTTTAAGACTTGTGGACTTCAACTCCCAGAATTCATCAGCCAGCTTTGCAAAGCTGGCTGAGGAATTCTGGAAGTTGAAGTCCACAAGTCTTAAAGTTGCCAAGGTTGAGGACCCCCGCTCTAAGCTATTCCTGATGTGCCTTCCGCTTGGGTTACCATCTTTGAATCCTCCTCTTAAGGCCAACGTCTTCCTACTATTCTGTGAGATGTAGGAATGATGCTGAAATGTTTTGAAAGAGCAATGCAGGCTCACATGATCTCTGCTACATTTGCTCCCACTGCATGTAGTCCTCGCCTTACAAACAGTTAATTGAGTGACCATTTGAAGATATAATGGCACTGAAAAAAGAACAGTTTTTCATATTTACAGGTCACGTGATCAAAATTGAGACCCTTGGCAACTGACTCATATTTATGATGGTTGCAGTGTCCCGGGGTCGCCTTTTGCAACCTTCTGACAAGCAAAGTCAATGGGGAAGCCACTTAACAACTGTGTTGCTAATTTAATCACGGCAATGATTTACTTAACTGTGGCAAGAAAGGTTGTAAAATGAGACCAAATTCACTTAACAACTGTCTTGCTTAGCGACAGAAATTTGGGCTCAATTGTGGGCCTAACTCGAGGACTACCTATACAGGAATGTCCAAGTCCAGTGTTTTGTTGGTACATTGTTGTCAAGCCAAGCCACCATGGATTAAGTCCTGGAGTTTAGCATAAATGTGAATGCAATTACTGCAGCCTACTCATTCTACATGGGGTTACTCTTGAAAAGTATTCGAGTTACAGCTGACAAGGTCAAAGAGGAGAGCCTTTTCTGCTGTAGCCCCTGCCCAGTGAAATATTCTATCACCAGAAGTGAGTTCTGCTCCCACCTTCTTGGCCTTCCAGGTCCTCAAAACCTGATTTTGCCAGCTGGCTTGGGGTTCCACAGGTGCTTGTTGTGGTAAGAAGAACTCATCCCCCTGCTATCCATCCCCTTGGTTTTAGTTTTTTTTTAGTTTTTTTTAAAACAAGTTTTATTAATATTCCAAATTTTTACATCCAAGTATTTAGGAAGCAGCGTGGTGATAGGGTAATCAATAGTCCAATAACAAAATCATTCATGTATATCTCAGGTTACATCAATAAAAGTTCCCTCTCTATTTCCCACAAATATTATATCATATTCATATTAATAGATTTCTAGCTAAAGCTCAATCCATCAATACATTTATCAATAACATTTTGGTTATACATATCCAAGTCCTGTTTTTAGGTTTTATTTAATTCCAATTAACATATTCCAATTTAGCCTTTTATAACCAATGTTTAAGCTTTGGATATCCTTAATTTCCCTCATTTCATTATAAGGTAATTAACATAACTAAAATACACATATTATTCCAGAATTTACCTTCTTACTTTATTGACAAATATATTGTTTCTCCTCCTAGTAACTCATTTAGTAACAAAATATCTTTCCTTGTCACAAATCTATTTCCATATAACAATTAAAACTATAATCTAACAGATAATTTAATTCCCATTATAAGTCTAAATCCTTAATATTGAAACAATCATTATCTCTAAAAAGCTGCTTAACCCATTAGGTGGATTTCTAAATCCCATTTTTAAATCTAACTCTAGCTTTCTTTTTGTGCCAGGCAGGTTTCCATGCCAGTGCCTCTAAAACCTCAGATGTGTCTCCCTTCATTCCCACATCTGTTGTTTGAATCAAGGGAGGACATCCAGTTATCAATCTTTCAAAAGAACTGGCCCATTTATAGTTATTAGGTTGTTGCCCTAATAATTAAAGTCTCCATGTTGGGTTTAAAATGTTTATCATCGGTTCAGTCTGGTCTTCTTCTTGCAGTTCCGTCTGAGTAGAATAAAAGGTCATGTCCAGTGTTGTAATTGTTGTTTGGTTATCTAAATCAGGGCTTTTCAACATTTTCACCCATTGTACCACTTTTAGGATATGGCAACATCCGAGTACCACCAGTCGCCTAGCAAGGTGTCAAAAACTTGATGACCAAAAAAAAAAAAAGAGGAAAAAAGTGATAAAGTACAGGTAGTCCTCGACTTACAACAGTTCACTTAGTGACTGTTTGAAGTTACAATGAATGGCACTGAAAAAAATGACCCCCAAAGCCACAGCCGTGCAAGACACCTGCTTGCCCGCCTGGTGCTCTTCCTCCTGTCCGAGGTTTTCATTGTTGTGAGCATTTCTGTTGAGGATTGGCAGCGGGGGTGGGGTGGGGGTGTTTGGTTTTTATTCCCCCCCGTCTGCTGGGTGGTTGCATCAGGTTTTGGCCACTTCACTTCACACTGGGACACTGTGACCGTCATAAATATGAATCAATTGCCAAGCATCTGAATGTAAATCACAAGACCCTGGAGATGCTGCAATATTCCAGCTGATTGGTGCTTCTTCAGGGCTCAGCAGAAGCACCAGGATCAGCGCCGAGCTCCAGCCGGAGCCTGGCGCTGATCCTGGCGCTTCCACTGAGCCCTGACAGCCCCGAAGTGCCGATCAGCTGGAAAGTGACACTGATCCTGGCGCTTCTGCTGAGCCCTGACAGCCCTGCAGCTCCAGCCTTCTCTCGCTCAGGCAGTGCTGCCACCGGTTCAGCTCATTCCCCTCCCCCGCTACCACTTTTCTAGGATGGTCGCGTACCACCTGCCAGGTGCCAATGTACCACAGGTGGTACCCGTACCACTGGTTGAAAAGCCCTCTCAATGTAGCATGTTTGTTGATCAATTCCTGCTGCTTTTGGAGTTACAGGTACTGTAATTAGAGTCAGTGTTAAAATATCAAAGTTCTCAGCAGATTGTACATGTTGTTGTGTAAAATCCTCTTTGATGTTAAATTGTTCCTCTTCTGTTATTTTTTGGCTTGTAAGTTGGTCGGTTTGTGTCTGGGGTTCAATTTGTAGTTTTGTGAGAATATCCTTGGCTTTCACTCCTGAGTTCATTAGCTCAGTAGCATCAAGTATTTTTTCAAGGATAAGTTTATAATTAAGTTGTGGATAAGGCTCCTCCATTTCCATGGTGATTAGAGATAGTCCTTTAGTGGAGGCTATGTTTAGTGAGAATCAGCCAATGTCCACCTCCACACTTTAGAGAAGTTATTGTCACCACCAGCTGTTTCCACTTCTTATCTTTTTTGATGTATGAAGGGCAAATCAAAGAAGTCAACAAGCACAGTTGAAAGAAAAAAAATCAGTTGCTATGCCAGATTTCGCCACAAGATGTCCCCAGCAGACCACAAAATCCTTTCCCCAATGCCGAATAGCCTTTTATCGGTTAAAAAACAAAGAAAAAACAAATGTTTTCCAAAGTTAATAGTTAAAAAAGATGTTAAGTCTCTATAATAGGCAGTTTTGGGACCCCAAGGTATCCGCAAAACCAAAAATCCAGTTATTTAGTTGTTGAAGTTAATTGTACTTTTCTTTCCAAAATTTAAATTCCCAAGTATTCAAATGCCGCAGTATTGAGAGCGGGGAAAAAAGTTTCAAGGAGCTTTCACAGGAAGATAATAGGGAAAAAGGAAGGAAAGGAAGGCTCTCACCCAAATCCTCCACGATGCTTCGTTGTGCTTAGTTGTTATTTTGGCTTTCGGCTGATGCGACTTGATGATCTTTTCTTTGTCAGTCCTGAGGAGCTGCCTCGGATCAAAGGGAAGGGCTGCCGCCCTTCCAGGATCTAGCAAGGGTCCTCCCCAACGGTGGTCGCCCCTCCAGGGCGACTTTCGACCCTTTCCAGGGTCTTCCAACGAAGGGAAACCAAACGGCGGAGAGAAGGCTCTACTTCCGCATCCGAAGGCGCCGCGATCCTGAACCGGAAGCCCCTTGGTTTTAGTTTTTAACACTTCTTAATTTTAATTGTTTTCATATTTATCTTTTTCCTATTTGTAAGCCTCCCGGGATCATCTTACTGGTGAGATGGGCGGCATATAAATTTAATAGATAAATAGAGCTGGAAGGGACCTTGGAGGTCTTCTAGTCCAGCCCCCTGCTCAAGCAGGAGAAGAAATAATCAATGCAGAATAGTAAAATGCAGTTGATTCAATATACAGCTCTGGTTTCCCCCTCGCTGTACTCTCAGCAGCGTCACTCCACATACTTGAGAGATCTTCAGCATAAGAATATTAGGTGTTGTTTTTTAAAAAAAAAAATGGAAATCCTATGGGTCTGATGCAACATGCAGAATCACGGAAAGCTTCCATAAAGAAAATTATTGTTCTAACATTAATCCAGCATGGATTCTTCCTAACCATCAGGTTGGCTGGAGGCTGGCCAAGTAAGTTCAGCCTGCATCGACTGAAATGCCTTCTTCCTCTGAACATTTATTTGATTTACAAAAGTGCTTGACTTACGCCCTCAGTGGAGCCCAAAGTTTCTGTTGCTAAGCAATACAATCGTTAGGAGAATTTTGCCCCATTTTACAAGCTTTCTTGCCACAGTTATTAAACGAACCATGCAGTTGTTAAGTTAGTAATACGGTTGTTAAGTGAATCTGGCTTCTCCATTGACTTTGCTTGTGAGAAAGTCACAAAAGGGGATCATCCCACTGTAGAGGTGGGGGCCAGGTAGAGGTCAGGAGCAGCAAACTGCCCCCTCCAAAGCCTGTGTGCCTCTTCGCTCTACATTATCTCATCCCTACACATCACCATGGCAATGTGGGAAAGTACCCCAGGCTGGTACAATGACCTCACCTGCCTGATATCAGCTAGCTTACACCAACAGGATGTTACAGCCAACTGCTCCCTGTTTTGGGCCTCTGGCTTCTATATTCTTAAGAATTGGTAAGGAGTTTAACCAATAAAATGCTATTGCCATGTTAAACTTTTGCTGCTTGTAAAACTGTATAAGGCAATAAACGCTGCGAAGGCGGTCAGCCATATTTGCACCCTGCAATGACTGAGCACTGATTACTACAGCTGGCTGCTCGAACAGGGACATTTGGGAACCCCCCCGGGGATGGAGCGACAACCAACATACTTATCATCGTCTGGAATAGACCCCTAAGTGCACTTTCGTCTTCAGAGACCCCCTCAGTGGTAAGTATGGGTCGCAAGTTATCTCAGTACCAGCAGAAACATGCACAGGAACTCAGATTCCTGCTACACATAAGGAAGCTGGTGGATGAGGTAGGGAAACATTGCCCTTGGAATCCTGAGCACCGGACACTTAGGCAAAGATAGGGCATACTTTACATCTTGAACCTTGGACTCCAGTACAGATCTTACATCGATGGTGTTCAGTGCCATCGGGCAGTGGAAAAATATGGCTCAGATGCTTCAGAAGGGCAGCAATTAACTACCAGCCCCCCTTCTGATTACAACAAAGTAAAGCTTATCCCTCCTAAAGCATCTTTAATTGGATCTCCAGCTCCTGAAGAGGCTAATTCTTTTGCTTCTTCCCAGACATCATACACCCCCACAAGGAAAATATTAGAGGAACAATCTCTAAGTAGGAAAAATAATAAGGGGAATCTTCAGAGTAATTTAAAGACATAAATTAACTCAAAATGTACTCCTCTGCAATGTGTTTTGAACAATTGGAATGTTTTGAAACTTCATGTGGCTGTTAAGTTTAACCCTGTCAGACAATGTCTGGTGGTGCTTTGTTTTAATGTGTAGTGTGTTTTGAACATTATGCTTGGGCTTGGAATGGTGAGAAAAATAGGAGATGATAAAGGGCCCTATAAAAGCATGTTTGGTTGGAATCACCTCATGATTTTTCTCGCTTCTTGCAGGACAAGTCATATGTTTAAATAAATGTTGTTTTCACAGTATTTGTGTATATATGTTTGTCTGTGTTGTTCTGTGTTATTTCCAAGACTTGGAAAAGGGTCAAACCCTCTTTGATAACAACATACAAAAAGGCCTTATTAAAAAATACATGGTTTGTCTGGAGAAAGTATGGAATGAAATATTTGTATGTGGAATTGTTTAGAATGGAAGTGAATGAATTAATTTGGTGATATCTAAGTGTGTGTTAGCCCTCAAACCCCACCCCCCACCCACTCTCTCCCAGGCTGTGAAAGAAATAGTAAACTGTAGATTTTATTGTTGTAAAAGTAAATTGAAAAATAATAGTAAGTGTTTGCATGAGAAGAGTTTTATGGAGGGAAGATGTGTGAGAGAATTTATAGAAAATGCATATGAAGGAGAGAAAACTATTTTTTGGTGGTGAGATTTTTCCCCCGTCTCTTTTGGCTGGCTGTGTTGCTTTCAGAGCAAGAGAGACAGAAAGAAGAAGGGGGAGCTGTTCGTTTAAAACTTTTTTTTCTCTGCTTAGAATTGCGATTTGAGAAGGGTGGAACGGAGGTGAAATTTGATACCCACTCTTGCAGTTGCAGCTTGCAAATTTTTTACTCGAAAGAGGAAACAGTAATTGTTGGACAATATTTTTTGGAGGGGGAAATTGTTGGGTTTAAATTGTTTAGTTAGACCTATATATCCATCAACCAAAAGAACTGACTCTGAATTGTTTTGCTTAGATTTATAAATGTTTCACTTATTTATTGGAAATTTGTTTCCATCTGAATGGAATTTGATTAAATTGGATGCCCACTCTCAGGAAAAGTTTGCATTTACTGTGCCTGCAGTGAATCATTCAGAACCTAATAAATGTTATCACTGGACAGTTTTGACACAAGGAATGCTAAACAGTCCCACATTATGTCAGCTTTATGTTGCTGCAGCATTTTCACAAATGTCACCCATTGGCTTTGGTATATCATTATATGGATGATGTTTTAATTGGAGCACCAAAGATACAATCTAATTGGCTTTCAGAAATACAGTTGCATTCTCCCTATCTTTATTTAGGGCATAAAATGTTGCAATCTTATTCTGCCCCAGCTTTTCCTCGTTTGAGCCTACCCAAAATTATTTCATTGGTCAATTTACAGCAATTGTTAGGCATCCTAACTTGGGTTTGCCCATATTTTTCTTTGCCTATAAATTTGCTCAGTCCATTATTTGATTTATTGACCAAAGGAAAACAACCTGAAAATCTCATTGTAGTTCCACCTGCAGCACTTGCCACAGTGGAACAAATTAATGACATCATGAGTACTCAATTTGTGGACAGAATTCCATATAAAAATTGTCAGTTAACACTTTTAATATTTCCTACTAGTAAGCTACTTACAGGAGTATTATCTGTGATAAAAGTACAAAAAGTATGTTGCATTGAATGACTTTACTTACCCCACACCCCATCCCAAAATGTTTTATTTTTTATCCAGGTGGTTGCTGAAATAATAACCTTAGGACGCACACGAGCTTGCCGTCAAAATGGAACTGATTTAATTAATATTGTTTTTCCTATCCCACAATCTGATTTTCAATTTTATTTTCAGAATAACTTATCTCTTCAGTGTGCTTTACCTGACTATATAGGCTGTATTTCATATCATCTGCCTAAAGATCCTTGACTTGCTTGTTTAATGACTTTTTCCTTTCCTGTCCACCCACTGCTTTCTCCTTCTCCCTTGCCACAAGCTCCTACTGTTTTTTCCGATGGAGGGAGAACGAGAGGAGAAATTGCTTACAAGGATCCTCATGATGATACCTGGAAAGTGTCCTACACTGCAATACAATCCTCACCACAACGCTCAGAATTAGCTGCTGCTATCTTGGCTTTTCGCACCTTTTCTCAACAGTCTTTTGATTTGATTTTGATTTGATTTGATTTGATTTTATTAAATTTATACCCCGCCCTTCTCCCGGAGGACTCAGGGCGGCTTACAGCCAGTCTAAAACAATGGTACAATACAATACAAAATTTAAAAAGATTAAAAATAACTATTTAAATTTGGCCGCTTCTACTAAAAATTTAATTTAAAACCCCTTTAAAATACCCCTAGGCCAGTCCTGCCTGNCTTTGAAGATGATAATCAACACCTTGAAGCGCACCCGGAAGGCCACAGGCAGCCAGTGCAGCTCGCGCAGCAGCGGCGTTACATGGGAGCGACGAGTCGCTCCCATCACCGCCCGCGCGGCCGCATTCTGGACCAACTGGAGCCTCCGAGTGCTCCTCAAGGGGAGCCCCATGTAGAGAGCATTACAGTAGTCCAGGCTGACTTTCATTATGTGTGCCAACTTATTTTTAATCTTTCAGGTGCTTACATCATGCCCAGGATTGACCCCAATCTTATGACTTTGTTTTTAACTTTACAACAGCTGCTACAAGACTGAAAACATTTATATTTTATTTCTCATATACGCAGTCACTCCTCCCTTCCTGGGCCTAACTTTTTTTTATGTCTTCCTAATCCCCATGGTTTTGCCTCTAATCAACTATGGCAAATGGATGTTACCCATGTTCCCTCTTTAGCTCCCTGGAAATATATTCATTTATCTATTGATACCTATTCAGGAACAATTTGGGCCACGCCTCAACGAGGGGAAACAGCTGCACATGTTGTTTTTCATCTTTTTTCAGCCATTACTGCCCTGGGTAAGCCCTCTTCCTTAAAAACTGATAATGGGCCAGCCTATTCTTCAGTGGCGTTTTTGCAATTTTGCACAACCTGGAATATTGTTCTTACTCATGGCCTTCCCTATACGTCCATGGGTCAAGCCATCGTGGAACGTGCTAATCGGTCCTTTAAGGACTGCCTTCACAAACAAATAAAAAAGGACGGATCTAGAGTACCCAATTTGCCGTGGGTAACACAACAGGTTAAAAAAGTATTATTTACATTACACCAATTGAATATTTCCATTTAAAATTCCACCACTTATCAGAGACACTTTCAACAGAAAACAAGCTTGCCTCCACCTCTGGTATATTATCGGGCTTTACCAGACAAAGCATGGTTGGGACCGGTCCCTCTGATCACTTGGGGGCAAGGCTATGCTGCTGTGCTTGCTCCTACAGGACCTTTGTGGATTCCAGCACATTACGTTCACCCAGCCAGGGATGTCGTGGCACCAGTCCCTGGACCCGGTCCCAGAAATGGCAAGGGTGACTCTACAGATGGCACAGCAACCAATCTGATCCCGGCATGCCAGTCGGCCAATGACGTGGGGAAATGTAAGGAACTTGACTGCCAAAGCACAGGCAGCAGCAACAACTAGAGCAAACCCCCGAGAACCTGTGCGCTACCATTTTTGCGGTTTTAACTGCAAATTCCTTAGCCATCATTTGTTTGTGTCTGATCGTTAACATCTGCCTTTGACAACAGCAACTGTCATCCCACCCAAACAATCATTCGAGCAACGAATGAAGCAAAATCTATGGGTGCAGCTGGCAAACATCACACAAAATGATGTCTTTTGCTTATCTGAAATGTATGACATGGAAAATTTGCTTTCTACATGTTTAGTCCTTGTTTGCACCCCTTCTGCAGTAATTCAAAACTTCACTGGCTTGAGCAGAATTTTATTCAATGGGAACTTTAACTATAAGGCTATATCTAGATGGGGGGGTTACTGCTTATTATCCACCCCGACGCTATTGCTTTGCACACCCCGGTGGTAGCTATCCCTGCAAATATAACATGTGCAAAAATAGTTAATTGTACTTCTTCAAGTAAAAAACCTCACTGTCATCGCATTGGCTCACCTGTTTTAAACTGCACAGCTTTTGAAGAGACTTTCTTTCATTTTGGACATGTTTGGTTACTGCAAGGATGGTTTTTTACATGTGGTCAAGAAACTTTTAATTATATTCCTGCTAATATTAGTGAAGCGCAGTGTTGCCTCAGCCGGCTGATTCCTGTTTTGCTTTCCAAACAAGTTCACTCGAACCGTTCTCGACGTGGGGTCACGCTAGACAGCACTTGTGACTCTGAGACAACCTTACTTAATAAAGCAGAATATGTGGCACTGACTATGTCTCTAGTGGGTGTGCCAGGACTTGCTGTTCATGCTCACCTCAACATTAATGCTATTGCATGTAATTTAGCAAAAACAATTAATGCTACTTCTTCAGCTATGTCAGCAATCAACCATGAGCTGCAAGATTTGAGAAAAGCTATTTTGCAAAATCGCGCTGCTATCGATTATTTGCTTCTGCGTCAGCATTTGGGTTGTGTAAGTTTTGAGGGAATGTGTTGTTTTAATATTTCTGATAATTCACGAACCATCCAGCACCAGATTACTATTTTACACAATTTGGCCTCTCATTTGAAAATTGATACTTTAGGATCTTGGTGGGTGCTGTTTTGTGCAATGTATTCCTTCATTTTGAAATATATGTATCAGAGTTTTTAACTCCAAATCCTCTCTCACATTGCCTCAGGGTCAGGTTTTGGCCCTGTATAAACAACTGCAAGGATGCTCCTCTCCTGATTATAATCCTTTTATTAACCCCCTCTTACGACAATATTTCGTCTAACAAAACAAAAAAGAGTGAGATGTAGAGGTGGGGGCCAGGTAGAGGTCGGGAGCAGCGAACTGCCCCCTCCAAAGCCTGTGTGCCTCTTCTCTTTACATTATCTCATCCCTACACATCACCATGGCATTGTGGGAAAGTACCCCAGGCTGGTACAATGACCTCACCTGCCTGATATCAGCTAGCTTACACCAACAGGATGTTACAGCCAACTGCTCCCTGTTTTGGGCCTCTGGCTTCTATATTCTTAAGGATTGGTAAGGAGTTTAACCAATAAAATGCTATTGCCATGTTAAACTTTTGTTGCTTGTAAAACTGTATAAGGCAATAAACGCTGCGAAGGCAGTCAGCCATATTTGCAACCTGCAATGACTGAGCACTGATTACTACATCCCACGACTCTGGGATGCCAGAACCGTCATGAAAACATGCTAATTGCCAAGCATCCGAATTTTGATCATGTGACCATGAGAATGGTGCAACAGTCATAATAAGTATGAAAGCAGTCATAAGTCACTTTTTTCAGTGCCACTGTAACTTTGGATGGTCACTAAAAGAATGGTTGTAAGTCAAGGACTACCTGTATATACCATCTATCTCACTGTCCTAAGTGACAGGCATGCTGGCTGAGGAATTCTGGGAGTTGAAGTCCACAAGTCATAAAAGGGGCAAGTTTGAAGACTCCTGGTGTAAAAACATAATTACAGTATAAAGACACTGAGAGCATTAAAATTAAAGTGGCACAATGATGTGATTTTTTTTATTGTCAAATACTTTCCACAGATTTTTTTCTAGAGCACAAATATGGAATCCGTGAGTCTCCAGATAATGTTGGACATTAATTCCCATCAGTTTAAGCCAGCAGGACCAATAATCAGAAACAATGGCAGCTATAGCTGCAAATCTTTTTAAACCAAGCTTAGATGGCACTATATTAACCTCCATGCATAGGTTTTACACTCATGGTACCAGTGCTCTTACTTTTACATTCCACAAATCTCATGTCCCAATTACAGAATGGTAATAGAATTCACACCTGGCCAGAGACTTCCTCCATATTATTTGCTAAGATGTTCCTTGGCTGAGCCCTAACACTGAAAAACAGGTTTTTCCCAATTCAAATTAATTGCACTGTAAAAATTAAGGTCCCCATAATTATCATTCATTTCACTATGTAACATATCCTTTAAGTGACAATAGTCTGAGTCTATATCAATTCCCTTTTCTCTGATCAAAGTGCTTGTCCTAAGAAGCTACACTATACTGTACTATGTTGGTGCAAAATTGTAGGAAATTGGTCACCACCCAAAGGGGAAGGGAATTATAGATTGTGGCAGAAGGACACCACAATTAAACTTCTTATCCCTAGAATTGTTGCCTAGCAGAAGGGAGGTTCATGGACCTGGAGAGAAATCATGGGGATATCGTTTAAATTCTGGTCTCCAATTCGGTTTAATCAATACTGTACATCAGGGATATCCAACCTTGGCAACTTTAAAACTTACGGACTTCAACTCCCAGAATTTGCCAGCTGGCATGGCTGGCTGCAGAATTCTTGGAGCTGAAGTCCATAAGACTTAAAATTGCCAAGATTGGGAACCTCTACTGTACATCATCCCTTCCAATCTGATTATGATTTACTCATGTGTTATCAAGTTGGTGTTGACTCTTAGAAATCACATAGATATGAATAATAGATCACATTGTACTATTTGGACAATAGAATCAATCTTAAATACATAGTTTTATCAAGTCCTTTTTCTCTTGGTTTGAAGACTTGGGTCCCTTTGTCATATATCCAGGGCTATTCTCACAAGCAGAACACAGAATAACAAAATTGGAACGAACTTTGGACATCTTCTAGTAGTCTAACCCCCTGTAACCCCATTACAGACAGATCGCTGTCCAGTCTCTTCAATCTCTTCTGTCCAAACCCACTCTGTGTGTGTTTTAGAATGAGAAGTAAAAATCAAAGTTTTCTCAAGAAGCTGCATAGCTGAGTGGGAATTGGTACCCAGGTCTTCCCACTCCTAACCGCTAGGGGACACTCCCTTTCAAATAAATATTTGCTAGAGCTGGCTGCAGTTAAGCCAAGTAAACAATACAAAGAAAGGCAAAGGCAACAACTTGGAAAACACCCACAATCACACAAGTTGCATATGTGCAGTTCTGCAGCTATCTTAGCAAGTAAATTCATTTCTATCTCCCATTCTACTTCATTTCAAGCATATCAATGTAGCCCATAGAATCCAACTGACAAAGTGGGGTCATATATAAAATCTCTAGCAAAAAAAAGCTGCAAGGTTTTAATTGCAGAATGTACAATATCTATCTTCCTCTGTGCCAGAATCAGCAGTTGCTGGTTAGAAAAAGATTACAGCCATGCTGATTAGATCATGTTGTCTCTTGATAAGTGGGCACTCATTCATGTTTTGCATAGTATTATGATGTGCTGTGTTCTACCTCAGGCTGGAGGTGGGTAAAACGCACGTTTCTGTCTGGACTCAGGTCATTTTTGTTTATTTGCATCCCACCCTTATTACTTTTACAAATAACTCAAGGCAGCAAACATATCCAACACACTTTCTTCCTTCTATTTTCCCCACAACAACCCTGTGAGGTGGGCTGGGCTAAGAGAGAGCGATTAGCCCAGGATCATCCAACTGGCTTTTATGTCTAAGGAGGGACTAGACCTCATGGTCTGTTGGTTTCTAGCCTTGTGTCTTAACCACTAGACCAAACTGGCCGTGGTCATAAGCTGCCTATCCACTTTTTAAAAAGTCATTTTTTGCAGCTGATAAAACAGATTGTGGCCATCACAACTGATGCCAAAAATGCATATATTAATTTAATCAGCAACATTGGACCTGGTTTCACTGCAACATGGTTATTTTTCTGGTATTAGCCAACTTGTGGAACTGAACTCATTATATGCAGATTCAGATCCTGCTCAACAATAAAACTTTAATCTAGTCTACTTTGTTGCAGGCATGCCAGACAATTTCCTTCCTCCTGACATCTAACCCTGACTCACAATGAGGAAGTGAACAATGACCGCCTTCCCCTCCCAGATCAATATTGTCTCCTTTGGCTTGCAGTGGTTTTCCAAAATACCCAAGCACAGAATAATTGTTCAGATCCCACGATGTACAACTTCCCCCCTCCCCCCTTTTACTGGAATGTAGAGTCTGCAACTCCTGGATTTAATAAGACACCCCCCCATAAGATAAAAGATGTGGTCTGCCTTGGGGGAAGAACTTCTACTATAGTGATGATGGTGTTTACATTGTTTACATTTTAATATCCGGAATTTTAAAAAGCATTATTACCAGCAGAAAAGTCAATTTCAGCATCGACTTGTTTGCAGGATCCTGTTTCACCAGTACAAAATCTACCAGGCACGGAAGGCCTGGTAGATATTAAAGTGTATTAGTGCCATCTACAAGATGCCACTTTCGCTGTAAAAAAGACTAACCTCCCCAACTATGCCTCTAGACATCGTTTCCAAAGAAAAAAGTCCCGCCCCCCAAGCCGCACGATCGTCTGCGCGCAAGGCACTCTGCACGCTCCCAGAGGCCCGTCGCTTTCAGGGCCGGCCCACGCGCGGCGCGCCGCCCATCCACGCCATCTCTCCCGACGGCCTCGCCGCGCCCCCACTCCGTGCCAAATCAAGCGCGGCCTCCCCGCACGTGTCCCCTCCCCTTTTATCAGCTCTGTAATTTATTTGCATAGCCGCCCCGATTGGCTGGGCGGAAAGAGGAAGGAGCGGAGGGGGAAGCCCGCAGAAAGGAGGAGGGAGGGGGGAAAGGGGGAGGAGACACCTTTGTTTCAGAGCCTGGGTTTGTAAACAAGAGGAAGTCTAGACTCCCAGCTGGGGCACTTCGCGGGGGGCTGCGGGTCTGTCGGCGGGGCGACTCCCCTCCCCAAAAGCCGTATCGAGGCACCATCCGACGCGGGGGCGCTTCGCCGTTGCTCTTCGGACAGGTGAGATGGGGGAAGGGCTTAAGGGAAACGGCGGCGTCCGTGGACGCGTCTTCCCCACGAAAGGCTCGCGGTGCGTGTCTCTCTCTCCGTGTATATAAAAACACGCACGGCGTCCTTATGTCCTCCTGCAGGAATGAAGGGAGGGGAAGGTAGTGGCTGTTTGTGGGCGCCGATTTCCAGCGACCCGCTGACCCCGCCTCAAAAGGGGGATCCTCCAGCTATCAGAACGGATCTGATAGCCGGAAAGGGAGGAAAAGGATTCCAGTGGATCCTTTTCAGAGGATTCCAATTATTGCACTCATCCTGACCACGCAGAGAAAGCCTATTTCCTGTGATAACCTCATGTTCCTTTTGTTATTTCAGCAGGGGATTTATCTCCTTCCCCTCGCGATGGCCCGCGTCGTCTCTAATCCCACAGGAAATGCTATAGAGAGGGATCCGTTTTCAAGAGTCTCTAATTCGGGATCAGGTGGCATCTTTATCTATTGCGCAGTCCCGGGGTTGCGTTTTTGTCCTTGGAGGATAGTTTCCAGCACAATATCGATTGGTAGCCAAACGACGGAACTGTTTATGAAAGCTGGTTTTAACCCTCCCTTAGTCTCTCTCTGAGCAAGTAGATCTTTCTTCTTTCTCTGTCCATCAGTCAAGGGAATTTAATTTTTCAAGTTTGCTGTGTTGCTATTTTTCAAAAGTTTTAGTAGAAGGAGGGGGGTGGTTTGCACCTCCAACTTTTCTTTCCATATCCTTTTTTCTTATTCTAAAAGTTCACATGTTAGGAAGTTTTTAATAAACAGAAATAAATGTTTGGATGAGTGGTCCTACAATTTATACGGAAATATAAAAATTGGCCTATTACT
Organism: Protobothrops mucrosquamatus; assembly: GCF_001527695.2. Lineage (NCBI taxonomy): Eukaryota > Metazoa > Chordata > Lepidosauria > Squamata > Viperidae > Protobothrops > Protobothrops mucrosquamatus. Next base: position 39,186 of record NW_015387896.1, on the reverse strand, counting down.
CAACAACTGTCCCCTTCTGATCTTGAAGTAAAAATCTTGCCATTTGCCTCTGGCAGAGAACACAAACACAATTTTCAGTTTATGACTGTCATCCCAGCCCTATCAACTGTCCCCACCCTCTATATCAACCTCCTCTTTTTCTACATGTATATTTCAAGCTTCCTGTTTAACAGTTATAAAAATAAGTAAATATAAAGTGCACATGATTGTTATAATAAAAGAAAACCAAGATACTTCAGCTTGTCTCATGTCTTTCTCTATTCCTATTTTTCTCTCATTAAAGGGTCCCCAATAGCCTATTTCTGGGTGTGTTTCTACAGGCACCCTGTATTTGATATATCAGATCCACTATATTTTCTTGAGGTTCAAATCATTTCAATATCTTATCATGCCCATTTATTTCTTACTTGCTATACCAGAGTCGAATTGCTATATATAAACAAATAAGTATATTGTTCTTAGAGCACAATATAACATGGCAATAATCATCTTTTCCATTATCAAAACAGATTAAAGTCAGATAAGCTCAATGCTTATTTATAGGCCTCACGTATAAAACAAATTAGCTTAAGAAAATCCCTCCTCATACCTGGTATATATTTTCCTTACCATATTTAAAAAAGCCTTATTATCTTCTGAAATAAATGTGCAAAAGATAGTATTTGAATTACATGGTCCGGTTCATTTGGTGTTCAGACAAAAACATATACGTATTTCCTGTCCACATCTAGTAGAAAAGCAATTAATAAATTGCTGGTAAACAATTAAACTCCCTATTATGGCTAGTATGTTTCTGTTCTTTCTTAAGACTGCCTTGGATATTGTTTAGAAGAGAATCTCAGTTGCAACTGTTACTGGCAAATATGTAATTTATTTAGAAGAACATTGTTTGTTACTATTCCTTGGGAACTTTGATGGCATTTTTATAAGGTATATATATATATAGGTTGAGAGCGAATAATGTGATGACATTAAAGATTTTTTAAAAATCTTTTTCAAAATTGTAAAATCCTTTTTAAAAATGAACTGTATTTTTTTTAAAAAAAACACTTCCTTCTTTGTTTCCTTCCTTTCACTTCTTCCTTTATTTCTCCTGTCTAGCTATTCCTCATGTTCATCCTTTGTTATATTCCTCTTTCCTTAGCCTACCAGTAATTTCTGTGTTCAGTGTAGATTCTTCGAGAAATTATGGGGAAATATAAAAAGATGGGGGAATAAAAAACCTCTACGCCATGGCCACAAATGGAAAAGCAGAGGTTGCGTGTTTGCCTGCAGGGTAGATATTCATAACTTGCTTTAAGTTTAAAGCTTGCTTAGGAGGAAGAGGGGGAAAAAAGGGGGGGTGATTAAGTTGGATCTTTAAGTTCTCCCAAATGCTAAGATCTTCTCTTAAAAAAGTCAAAGCACAAATCCAGCTTCGGGGGAGATGTATGGAGTCTTGGCCAACATTTTTCCTGGCTCAGCATTTCCTTGCCTGCCCGACTGGCTGGTTTGCTTCCCTTTGAAGGAAGCACCTTTCTCCTCTTCCACCATGAGGTTCCAGTCAACCACTCCACCCACCCCCTTTGAAAACCAAGCCTCCATACTTCCTTCCAGAGATTTTCCTCTTGCCCACCTCCCCTCAAATACCTCTCCAGCTGATTGGTTTAGCCCACTGTATTTTCTAGCAATCCCATCGCTCTGCTCCTCCCTCCTCTTCAAGGCTGCTTTGTGTCTACCCCATTCTTCTCCAGCTAGCTGTCTGTCTCATGTTGTGCCTTATTCTATGTCTCCAATGCCTCTGGTTTGGCTGCACTTAAGTGCCACACAATTCTCCAAGCCCTTTGTTGTGTTTCTTTGAAACTGCCCCTTGCCATCATGTAACATAATTCCTCTAGATTCCTTCTGCCTTCTTCCTGGCTTAGCAGAAGATCCCTTCATCATTTAACAACTCCTAAGGTTGCCTGCTATTCTGTGACAAGCTGTTGATGTCTGTCACCACCAAGTATGCTTTCTAGACTTTGCTACTTTCTGTCTTGACCTTCCCTTCCCTCTCAACCAAGCAGATGGCAGTTGCCAGTTTGGTCTAGTGGTAAAGGCACCCAGCTAGAAACCAGGAGACTGTGAATTCTAGTCCCACTTTAGGCATGAAAATCAGTTGGGTGGCTCTGGGTCAGTCACTCTCAGCCCTGCCCACTTCACAGGGCTGTTGTTCTGAAGAAAATAGGAGGAAGATGTGTTGGATATGTTTGCTGCCATGAGTTATTTGTAATAGCAGTAAAGGTGGGATACAAATAAACAGAAATGATCTGAGTCCAGACATACCTTGAGACCTTGAACTATTTATATAAAAAAGGGATTAAAAAATATATCTCCGAACAAAGGCCCATGCTGCAAAAGTGAAAACTGCTCATAGGTTTGGGGTATGTGGCTGGTTATAATACTTGACAGTTATGTGCACAATCTGGTAGAATAAAGAAAACAGAAAGCTGGTTTTGTAAGAAAAGTCTAGAGTTTACAGCGAGGGGTGTTCATGGTTGGAGATGCACTAGGACAGGGCTCTTCAAACTTGGCCAATTTAAGACTTGTGGACTTCAACTCCCAGAATTCCTCAGCCAGCGTGTCTGGCTGAGGAATTTTGGGAGTTGACGTCCACAAGTCTTAAATTGGCCAAGTTTGAAGACCCCTGTACTAGGAAGACCTAACCTGAAATTAATTGGAAGGGTGGCTTGGAAAGTTAAAGCCTTATTCCTAAGGTAGTTTTCTTTCATAACAGGATGATCAGCTGTGACCTACATCCTGGGGTTAATTACAGGCTGAGTCTCCAAGAAGCTGCCAAGGGAGGGAGGGAAAGCACCACGTGGTATTGTTTTTGTTTAGATACCAGACTGGTTACACAGAACCTGGCCAGTTCCCAGAGCTAAGAAGCAAAATCTTGGCATTCTGACTCTAGGTCTGTAAGCTATCCCTTCTGATATAGGTTCTCTGTAGGTTGGTGATCTGCCTCTTCCTCTTTTTTAGGGCTTTTATCTGCCCCCCAGCATCTCCTCCAGGAGCTGTCTAGTTCTCCACAACTCTCCTGCAGCTTTTCTCCTGGTGTGACTCCCACCACAATGGTGAGGCTGTCCAAACCCAAAACCTTTCAGGCCTATCTGGACAACTGTCACCGTCGCTACAGTTGTGTGCATTGCCGGGCCCACCTGGCTAATCACGATGACCTCATCTCCAAGGTACAAAAAGGGAATGAGATAACCCTGGTACACTTCTCTAGAGAAGATCACAGCATCTAAGGGAAAGGGGTTGCTGTGCCTTGGTTAGCTCATTTTAAAAAAAGAAAAACATAAGGCCGTTTATTGCCAAAGGAGAATGTAATATGGAAGGGCAACAGAGAAAGGACAGCCATATTTTCTTATACCCCAATGTAAAATTACTACTGTGAATTTTCTGTGTTCCTTTAAAATTTGTCAGTCCTCTAACAAATACAGGTAGTCCTCAGTTTACAACCATTTGTTTAGTGACCATTTGAAGTTACAGCAGCACTGAAAAAAGTGGCTTACAATTGAACCTCGCAGTGACAACTACTGCAGCATCCCCACGGTCAGGTGATCAGAATCTGAATGCTTGACAACTAGCATGTATTTATGATGGCTGCCGCATCCCAGGTCATATGATCACCATTTGCAGCCTTCCCAGCTGGGAAGCAAAATCAATGGGGGAAAGGCAGACTCGCTTAACAATCACATGCTTCACTTAACAGCCACAGTAATTCCCTACAGTAATTGCAATTGTGGTCATAAACCGAGGACTACCTGTAAGTCATTTCAGGACCAGTGTCAATATCTTAAATATCTTTACCCTAACGTAGCAATATTAATGTTGTAAGTTAAATACAGAGGCCTGGGAATATAGATTATAATTAGTATAGAATTAAGCAAGCCAAACTCTGGCTGGTACGGTTTATTGGAGAAATCAGCACCTCCCAAGTAAACCACAGTTTAGAGCTAGAAGTTTCTCCTCTGGGAATAATGCAGTTAAAAACAGGCAAAGAAGGGGAGGGCGGGCCTCCAAGCAGCAGCAGCAGCAGCCAATTGCAACATCATGTCTCTTTCCAGAGACACCTTCCAGAGGCTGCAGAATTTCTGAGCAGTAAAAGATGGGAAATTATTTGGGACTAGAAGAAGGCATGAGGAGAAGGGGGGGTGTTTACAGAGGGCAATGAGTTCTTTCAGAGATGCCTGCCTAGGCTTGTCTGCCACCTCCACCCCAGTTCTCAAGAGCTTACAAGGGCAACAGGTCTCAGCTGTGGCTGATTAATCATTAAATTCAGTTTCATGGGTTTGAAAGCAAACTAGAGAATAAACAAGGAAAGGGGGGGAGAGCGCCATGGCCTTTGGCTGCTTGCCATCAGCCAAGCAGGAGGGGAAGATAAGCAGCTGGTCTAGAACCAAAGTCTACAGAAGATGATAAAAACAGCTTGAAACAGACTGAAGGCTGCTCCTGAGATTTGGGTTCCCAAGGTGTGTGTGTGTGTGTGGGATGGGGGAGAACCAGGGAGACAGTGGCAGGAGGAGAAATAACTGTGGAAAGTATTCAGGGTTGGTGGGAGGCATTTGTTTAATAGGGACAGGAAAGTATTTTGTTTTTGATCTATGCCTCTTTCTCCTTTTTGTTAGTCTTTTCAAGGAAGTCAAGGACGGGCATACCTATTCAACTCTGTGTGAGTATCACAAAAGGAGAACATATTTTGGAAGAAAAAAAATAAGTACTCTGCACTCAGGTTTTCCCTCTCAAAGGACCTCTAGCTATGTTAAGTGGCATTGTCTGGGGCCAGGACAGATGAGATGGGCGTTTTAGTTTACCATCAGAAGAGCAGCAAGTCCCTGCTGTATCCTAATTCCATGTCTGAATGCTCATTGAGCTAGTACTCTCATGTCCTACTACACTGCATCCTCTATAAGGACTCCCAGACTCAATTCATAACACCTTACCTGATAAAATATCTGAGAAATGCTGATTTTTTTTACATGCAACTACTGTTACCAGATCGGTATAAAGTAGCTTCCCTGAATGTGGCCAAATTCTGTTATACTGTATGTAAAAGTAGGCAAACTTTAACTGCCCACTGTTAATCTACCACCAATTACAATAAATTATTCTGCCTGTCTTTCATTTTTATTTTTTACTATTAATTATTCTTTTAATGCTTTTATTTGCTGGTCTGTGACCATAATAAAGATTGATTAATTGAGGTAGTAACTCTATTTAGTCAGTACACTAACACTAACCCTAACCACAAGGACTTCAGCCAGCCAGAGTCCTCTGTTGAGAAAAATCTAGCTACCTGGAAAAAAAAATCTTGCACTGAAGTCTTTCCCCTACCACTGTTCCTTTGGGGCAGGGGTAGGCAACCTTGGCTCTTTTATGACTCGTAGACTTCAACTCCCAGAATTCCTGAGCCAGCCATGCTGAGGGGAAAGGGTGAGGTTTCCAAGCTGAGCCATGCTGGCTCAGGAATTCTGGGAGTTGAAGTCCACGAGTCATAAAAGAGCCAAGGTTGCCTACCCCTGCTTTGGGGCATCTGTAGATTGAAGGGTCAACAGAAGAGACAATCTCTCATTTTCCATGAATCGGAGCTGAAACAAAGGAAAGCAGAAGCAATTAAGCTATTAAGATAGTAGAATGAGAGAAGGAGGGGAATAGATTTCAGTAAAAGATAACCTAATAGGCCAATCCCTTTTTCCAAAACAGTCAACCCAGCAGGAATGGGGGCTATTCAGATAAAATTCAAAAACATAAGGAGGCCTTCAAAGCAAACTTAAAATACTTCAGTACTAGTATTGATTGGCACATTATTCCAAACTGAAACTCACACCTAATCAAAGAGGGTTATTTCCCAGATCCCATAGGAATAAGTGAATTCTGCAAGTGAGTTACAGGAACCAGTAGGTATTCATACCTTGTTGCTATTTTGATAGCAGGGCCACAGCCTGGAGGTTCACCAGATCCTCTCCTAATATGCAGGCTGTTGTTTGTGCCTGTGCATTGCACACTTGACTTCCACCATAAGGTTATAAACCGTTTTTGGTCTCCTTTCTCCCCAGCTCCAGCCTGTCTCTGTGGCACTACACTTCAAAAGACCTTGGTAGACCCCCAGAACAGAAACCTTACCCCTTCTTTCCACGTGGGGGTTGTGGGCTGACCTCCCTCATTGGGTGCTGCTTCTGAAGTCACTGAGTGACTCTGAAGCTGGACATAATCCAAATCCTGGAATAATCTCCATCTTCATATCCAGTTTGTGAGAAAGTTTTGGGCTTGTTCTTGTCCTGGTGTGCATCCAAACCAACCTAACAGAACTGGGGGAATCAAATCAAATCCCACCCTTTTTCCCACTGGAAGACCAAACCAGCCCGAGCTTTGTCAAGCACCCACAAAGGGAATAGAACCATTGTTATGGCAGCGATTGGTCCAGCTACAAAGAACAATTCCATTGCTTTCATTTCATCCCTTGATTGATTTCCATTTTCGGTGATTTCAAGGCAAAGTAGAACTCATACTAGGAAAACAATTGGGCGGAGGGGCCCTGTTAAAACCAGATGACATTGTGCTTTCTTTTGGCTTCCTACAGAGTGAATGTGGGATGTGGCCCAGCAGAGGAACGTGTTCTGCTGACGGGTCTGCATGCTGTAGCTGATATATACTGTGAAAACTGCAAGACCACCCTTGGATGGAAATACGTGAGTCTCCTGCTTTGTGCCCTCCTCTTCCTCTCCCTCCCTAAAACGATTGCACCACCAATGGCTGGCTTCCACCTGTATTGTTCCTTTCTCTTCTTCTTCTACAGGAACAGGCCTTTGAAACTAGCCAGAAATACAAGGAGGGCAAATTCATAATTGAACTGAACCACATGATTAAAGATAATGGCTGGGATTGAAAGCCAACCAGCATCTTTGGACAACTGTATGTAGGGAGTGGAGCCTAAGAAATGTCAAATTTCCACCAAACCTGCCTCTACCTTCTCAACCATTGGATTGCTATCCCAGGCACCTCCAGGGGCACCTGAGTTGTGAAGGAGGAGGCGGTGCTCCTGCCAGAGACACATACCCACAGCTCAGTCATGTTAACTTCCTGTGGCAAAATGTGGAAGCTCCGGGACACCGTTAGGCCAGGGACTGTGTGCAAGCAGGGACTGGGGTGGGGTGGGAGGACTACGGCTGGCTCTGTTGTCCAGAGACAGCCTGTATTAAGAGAAAGAGGGGAAATGTACAGTGCAAGGGGGAAGGGAAATGTTAGGCGTGTACAGTACTTGTGTGTGTGTGTGTGTATGTATTATATAAATAAAATTATTGAAGTGATGGAGGGTTTTTTTCTCTTCCTTCTACAGTATGGTAGTTGGTAGATTGGAGCAAGGGAGAAAATATAAATTCCTTGGGCTGCTCCCTGCTTAGCTAATTAAAGTTAAGGCTTGGATATTTTATTTTTATCCAATTGTTCTGAAACATTCAAGACTTTCTGTGAGCAGTAGTACAACACCAGCAAATCAGGATTTGTAATAGCTGTTTCACTAGCCGCGTGTTGTTTTTTTTCTAATTTATTAGATTTTTACCCTGCCTTTATTATTTTTTATAAATAGCAGCAAACCTACCTTACGCTCCTTCCTCCTCCTATTTTCCCCACAACAAACCTGTGAGATGGATTGGGCTGAGAGTGTGACTGGCCCAAAGCCACTCAGCCAGCTTTCATGCCTAAGGCGGGACTAGAATTCACATTCTTCTGATGATTGGCCCAAAATCACCTATTTGGCTTTCATGCCTAGGGCGGCACTAGAATTCACAGTGTCCTGGTGATAGGCTCAAAGTCACCCAGCCAGCTTTCATGCCTAAGATGATACTACAACTCACATTCTCCTGATGATTGGCCCAAAGTCACCCATTTGGCTTTCATGCCTAAGGCGGCACTAGAATTCAGTCTTCTGGTAATTGGCCCAAAGTCACCCAGCCAACTTTCAAGCCTAAGGACTAGAATTCATGGTCTCCTAGTTCCTAAGCCAGCACCTTAAACATTAGATCAGTTTGGCAATACATTCTTGCAATATGTTCACAATTCTTATTGAGAGGGAATAATTGCCTCTAAGCCTACGTAGAAACTAAGTCACAATCTGTCAATCTGTCAAAATATTGTGGAGGAATGGGGCTGTGTCACAGAAGAAAATATGATTCATCTCAACTCAAGGTTTGTGGTAGCCAATTCTAATCACACTGCCCCCCCTGCTATAGCTGAGTTCTAGAAAGCTAATAGCACAGGATGAGTGGACAGGGTCCAAATCATATTATTTGGCGCCGTTTATTAAGACAGACTGTCCCTCATTTAGCCCCTGAAAGGTCAACTCTGCCTTGCTTGAAGTACAAGTAGTCCTTGACTTACAACCAAACTGGGATCATAATTTCGGTTGCTAAGTAGTTAAGTGAGTTACACCCAATTTTATGACCTTTTTTGCAAAGTTGTTAAGCACTTGTTAAGTGAATCACACTGTCATTAAGCAAAATATAGCTTTGAAGCCCAAATGAAGCAGTTGGCTGAAAGTAAAAATAATTTGCTAAAGGAAGAAGATTATGGATTAACTTTACCCAGGCTCCCTTTGGAGCAAGCTGAAGCCAGCTCAGCTGAAAGTAAAGACTCCAAAACCCAATTGGACCATTATCAAAACACATTGCACACCCCTTTCATAACTCAGGGTGAGAAACCAACCAAGGGCATGCAATTTAAACTCTGGTCTAAATATGGCTTTATTCCTAGATTCTGCAATAGCTGATCATTGTTTTTAGAGCTTCTTTGGCAACTGCATTAAATCAGTTTAGTCATCCAATTTAGTCATCAGCCTTATCCTTGATTCTTTGCTACTAATTGCTGAGTGCAGTTATAAATAAGAACATTGATGCCCTGTGGGAAGCTTTCACATATTGATCTTGGAGTCCTAGTGGACAATCACTTAAATATGAGCCAGCAGTGTGCTGCAGCTGCCAAAAAAGCCAACACAGTGCTAGGCTGCATTAACAGAGGGATAGAATCAAGATCACATGAAGTATTAATACCACTTTACAATGCCTTGGTAAGGCCACACTTGGAATACTGCATCCAGTTTTGGTCACCACAATGTAAAAAAGATGTTGAGACTCTAGAAAGAGTACAGAGAAGAGCAACAAAGATGATTAGGGGACTGGAGGGTAAAGCATATAAGGAACGGTTGCTGGAATTGGGTATGTCTAGTTTAACGAAGAGAAGGACGAGGGGGGACATGATAGCAGTGTTCCAATATCTCAGGGGTTGCCATGAAGAGGGAGTCAAGCTATTCTCCAGAGCATCTAAAGGCAGGACAAGAAGCAACAGATGGAAACTAATCAAGGAGAGAAGCATCCTAGAACTAAGGAGAAATTTTGTGACAGAACAATTAATCAGTGGAACAACCTGCCTCCAGAAGCTGTGAATGCTCCAACACTGGAAGTTTTTAAGAAGAGACTGGACAGCCATTTGTCTGAAATGGTATAGGGTTTCCTGCCTGAGCAGGGGGTTTGACTAGATGACCTCCAAGGTCCCTCCAACATTATTGTTGTTGTTGTTGTTGTTATTATTATTTTAAAGGGTGTTCTCCATCCCTCTGTGGTTGGAGCACTTTTCCATTCTGGACAGCATGGCTAATGGTGAGGAATAACAGAAGTCGAAGGCCACAAATAGCTGGAGGGAGAGCAGATTCACTGCACTGGCTTCTGGCAGCAATTCTTTCAAAGGGATGCTGCCTTCAGTCCAGATTCCTACCAAATTAACCTGGAACTCAGTGCAGTATACCACAATTTCTCTATGCATTTTCTAGCATTTTATTAGTTCATTCCAATTTTAATCCCAATCCAGTATGCCTTCAAAGGGTGTAACACTTCCAACCCCAAAAGATTAAGCTGCTGTACAATATAGGTAGAGGAATAGGGAGAAGAAATTGAGGGGGGGGGGGGGGTAGGTAGCTTTGTACACCTTGTGTGCTCAGCAAAAGGATTTGTTTTTGTGGCATGCAACAGAAGCTGCACAAAGGCCTAATGACCTATTTCACCCACTTACGGCTCTTTCCTTAAAACCGTATTTCTCAAAGTCTCCCTCTGCTGGCCAAAGCATAACCTTGCTCTAGTTAAGGATTAACCTATATTTGTCATTTGTAAAGCCTGTTGGACGACTTCTTACAAGTACACCATCCCGTCACACAATACAAAGAACTATTAAAATACTGCTTTATATAGCCCAACATTCTCTCTTTCAACAATGATGGGCAAATTTTATATTTTACCTATTCTGAAAATTGTGCAACAGCAGCCAAAAAAGCTAATACAATCCTTGGTTGTGCAAACAGGCGTAGAATCAAAATAACATGAAGTATTAGTATCGCTTTATAAAGACTTAGTAAGACCACACCTGGAATACGGCATCCAGTTTTGGTCACCACATTACAAAAAAGATGTTGAAACTTTGGAAAAAGGCCAGAGAAGAGCAACTAAGATGATTAAGGGTCTGGAGACAAAAACATACGAAGAATGGTTGCAGGAATTGGGTGTGGCCAGTCTAGAGAAAAGAACTAGGGATGACAACGATAGCTATATTCAGTATTTGAGGGTCTGCCACAAAGAGAAGGGAGTCAAGCTATTCTCCAAAGCGCCTGAAGGCAGGACAAGAAGCAATGGATGGAAACTAATCAAGGAGAGAAGCATCCTGGAATTAAGGAGAAACTTCCTAAGAGTGAGGAAAATTAAGCAGTGGAACAGTTTGCCTTCAGAATTTGTGGATACTTCATCACTGGAGGTTTTTAAGAAAAAACTGGACAGCCATCTGTGTGAAATGGTCTAGGTCTCTTCCTTCAGACGGAGGTTGGACTAGAAGACCTCGAAGCTCCCTTCCACCTCTATTCTGATTGATTGAAATCTTATAATCAAAAGTAAACTGATGCAGAATATGGAAGTTCTCCTTAATTATGTTGTCCTCAGTGGCTCTATTTCATCCTTCAGAATTTAGGAAAGCGCAAGTACTGTCCTAATCTAGAGGAAGAAATGCACACACACACACACACACACACACCAGCAACAGATAATTATTTTGAAGGGGATGAGTGGGAGACAGATCCATTCATAAAAAGAATGCATGTGTGTAGAATAAGATACTTTACCATGCTCTTGATTTCACAATAATCCAGAACATCATGTCTGTCTAAATCAGATGCAAGTAAATAAGATTTCCACTAACTCTGAATTAACCAGGATAAGTCTCCTGCAATTGCTTGAGAGGAAAGGGGGTGTCGATTCCCTGTTTTAAGGGCTTGGATGCTCACTGAGGACCATTCTGAGGTCCACTGCCCATTTCTCATCTGTTTCCCCTGAGCAGAAGAAAATGGCTGTTGAGAGTGGATGGAGAAGGGCTGTGAGGAAGGGTTACAGCCAAGAAAATGGTCAGATAAAGGAAATCTGAGCCCAAAGCAGAAATGTAATTTGAGAACGCATTTCTTATTTTCAGGGAAACACGGTACCTGTATGTGATCACACATGACATCACTGTTACTTTTACCAGATGCTACACCGATAGCCTATTTCTTTCACTAAAGCAGTGGTTCTCAACCTTTTTAATGCCGCGACCCCCAACCGGTCGTAAGTCGAGGACTAAACCGGTCGTAAGTCGAGGACTAAACCGGTCGTAAGTCGAGGACTACCCAACCGGTCGTAAATCGAGGACTTTCCCTGCCCGGGAGCACCGTGCATGCGTGGTTCTGCCCCCTGCGCCGGCCGAGGCGTAGCTGGCAAGCGGCAGAGACGGAGCAGGCCGACCACCAGCTGGCCCAGCCCAAGGGAGGTAAGGCATCCGCCAGAAAAGGGGAAAAAAATGGCGGACAGCCTTGCTTGGTGACCCCCGTGAAATGGTCGATCGACCCCAAATGGGGTCGCGACCCATAGGTTGAGAACCACTGCACTAAAGAGACAACAGAAATCTTTAGAATTAAGTTTTAAACATTGAACATGCCAAATGTACTATTAAATTCAGATACAAATGTCACCAGGAGTGTAAAGAAACCATTAAATAGTATCCATATGCGGGTCTTTTACTTTGCTGTTAAACAGTAAAGAAATAATCCACATTTCATTAAAAACAATTTCCCTCAAAGATTTACTTCATCCTTTTATCAAGTGTGTAAATGCTTATTTAAAACATTTATATAGCCACCCATCTTATATTGAAAATAATTATCACAGGGAACTTACTGAAACTGCCTGGATTTATATAGAAAATAAAATCAGGCTGATTTTTAAAAGTATGGTATTTAAGATTAGCTATATGGTACCTGAATAGAATGAGTTAGTATCAGTTCTTCAAGGTAAATCAGATTAGGAAACAAACACCTTAAGAATCTCTGGAGTTTTTTCTTATTTAACAGAAACTTGAAAGCCTGTCAGAGATTCTGTCTTCCCCCTAGTATACCAAAGAGAATCAAGGCAGAGCAATCTTGAGCTTCTTTCTCAAGCCTTCCTTTCTTTCAGGGGTAAGCTGGTGTTTACCTAACAAATTCCTTCTACAAGACCATCTCATAAGAGCATTAGCAGTGCTTTGCTGGAACAGACTCCTGGGCCATGTAGTGCAGCAGTTTGTTCTCACAGAAGCCAGCTAACTGCACAAGGAAGCCCACCTTCTTCTCCCAGTAGATGGCCCTCAGAGGTAGCTATCCTGCCATCAAGGCTAATAGCCATTGATCCCCATGACTTCTGTGAATTGATCTAACCCAGTGGTGGCGAACCTATGGCACGGGTGCCAGAGGTGGCACTCAGAGCCCTCTCTGTGGGCACACGCGCCGTCGCCCCAGTCCTAGGCCTTCAGCTGGGTTTTATAAAACCTTTTCGCTTTAGGCCTCCGCTGCCGTGTGCAAAAAAAAAAAAAAAGGTTCAATCAGTCAATTTCAACTTCTTGCGGGGAAAAAAAAGATCTTGCAAAGTTGGAATTGATTGATTGAACTTTTTAGTCCCACCCAGTTTGCCGTTACCACCGCAGCCACGCCCACCCAATTGACCACACCCAGCCAATGGGCCACACCCAGCCAATAGGCCACACCCACCCAGCACTCGACGATGCATAAGTGAGTTTTGGGTTGCAGTTTGGGCACTCGGTCTCTAAAAGGTTCGCCATCACTGATCTAACCTTTTTTGAAGCCAGCCAGGATGGTTGTCAGCCCCAGATCCCGTGGTAGCAAATTCCAAAGTTTAATTATGTGTGGTGTAACCACATTAATACTTTTGTGTCTCCTGATTCTTTCATACATCTCCACAGTTCAGATTTTCAACTTTGGCAATAACCCACAGATACCAATACCATATTTTTAATATTTGACCAAACAGCAATGATTAAATTCTGACTTAAATCTAAATCACAGAGCCAATTCTGGACACACCCTTACTTTCTGCGTGGCCATCTCCGAAAGGATTTCCAGCCAAAAGGAGGAACAGTGGAGACAAATCCACCACAGGAACTGAACGAAGACAGGCCCTTAACTTTCTTCTGTTGTATCTACCTCAGCTATACAGTAGTGGCCAAAATTGTGGAAACCTTTTGGGAAAAGTGTATTTTTGAGGTTTGATGGCTAATAACACCACTTTTTTTTTTTAGTAGTACCATAAAATTATATATCAATGGAAAGATAATTTAATCAAGAATGTAATGCAACAGTTTGTTCAATTATGTGTACTGCATTCTATGAAACATTATAGCCAAATAACCAGAAAAAGGAAGCACAACTTGCTTAGGTTGATATCAGGTAGTTTTCCTTCATCTGATTGTAGCCAATGAGCATGAGTGTTTAGAGAGCCAATCAGGTGTCATCCTGTTTTGGCAATGAGCCAATCAGATCACAGTAGGATTCAGTTATTGATGTCATGTATTGAAGCCGAGAGGAGGACATTTGTCAGTGTGTTATGTGATCCCTATCAAGTTGGTTGGTTTTTTTTGTGTTCTTTCATTTAGTGAGCTTGTAAAACGTAATAAAATTAGAGTAATGGTGCAAAGAGTTGACTGGTTGCCCAGAAAGCGATGTAAAATAGTATTATTAAGTGAACAAGGCTATAGTTATAAAGAAATTAGAAGAAAAATTGGTGGAAACTTAACCAAAGGTGGCATTTCTACTGTACACTTTTCCCAAAAGTTTTCCACAATTTTGGCCACTACTGTATAACTATACTTTGTAAATCCAGATGTGTCCATCCAAATGTGTTGGTCATACAGAGCAGGACATTTGTGAGCTGTAGTTCCCAAGGACATCAGGGACACTTCTGCAGATACACATCCTCCACATCTCAGCTAAGTTTTAGATCAGTGGGGAAAGAGATTTGTATGCTATTCTGCCATGCCTTTAATTTCTGGTCCCAAATTCTTTTCATATCTGAGTCACAGAATATGGACTGGAGACTTAAACGTATGAAGAATGATTGCACAAATTGGGTATGTCTAGTCTAGTGAAAAGAAAGACTAGAGGCGACACGACAGCAGTGTTTCAATATTTGAGGGGCTGCCACAAAGAAGAGGGGAATCAAGCTATTCTCTAAAGCACCTGAAGGCAGGACAAGAAACAGTGGGTGGAAACTAAACAAGGAGAGAAGCAACCTGGAACTAAGGGGAAATTTCCTGACAGTGAGAACAATCAACCAGCTTGCCTTCAAAAGTTGTGGGTGCTTCATCACTGGAGGTTTTTAAGAAGAGATTGGACAGCCATTTTTCTGAAATGGTACAGGGTCTCCTGCTCGAGCAGGGGGTTGGACTAGAAGATCTCCAAGATCCCTTACAACTCTGTTGTTATATGTTCTATGTAAAAAACAAGAAAAAAGTGAAGGAAACGATTGGTCCATTAGTGGGTGAAAGTGGCACCTGTCCAGCCTAGACGAGTTCAAATCACCAGGACCAGATGGATTACACCCCAAGGTTCTCAAGGAACTGGCAGATGTGATCTCAGAACCACTGAACTATATTTTTCAAAGATCCTGGAGCACTGGGGAACTACCAGAGGACTGGAAAAGAGCTGATGTAGTTCCCATCTTCAAAAAAGGGAAAAAATGGATCCAGGAAATTACAGACCTATCAGCCTGACCTCAATACCTGGGAAGATTCTGGAAAAGATAATCAAACAACGAATCAGCGAACACCTACAGGCAAACCAAGTCATTACTAAAAGCCAACACGGGTTTGTCAAAAACAGATCATGCCAGACAAACCTTATTGCATTCTTTGACCAAGTGACAAAATTAGTGGACCAGAGGAATGCTGTGGATATAATTTACTTGGACTTCAGTAAGGCATTTGACAAAGTAGATCACAACCTACTACTTGATAAGATAGAAAAATGTGGGTTAGACACCATCACCACCAGATGGATCCGTAGCTGGCTGACCGGCCGTACTCAGCATGTGGTCCTCAATGGAACCACATCTACATGGAGGGAAGTGTGTAGTGGGGTGCCCCAGGGCTCTGTTCTGGGCCCAGTGCTCTTCAACATCTTCATCGATGATTTGGACGAGGGGATAGATGGGGAACTCATCAAATTTGCAGATGACACCAAGCTGGCTGGAATAGCCAACACTCCAGAAGACAGGCTTAGGATACAGGAGGATCTGGACAGACTTGAACACTGGGCGCTATCTAACAAAATGAAATTCAATGGTGAAAAAAGTAAGGTTCTACATTTAGGCAAGAAAAACCAAATGTATAGGTATAGTATAGGGGGTACCTTGCTCAATAGTAGTAACTGGGAGAGGGATCTCGGAGTCCTAGTGGACAATCATTTAAATATGAGCCAGCAGTGTGCTTCAGCTGCCAAAAAAGCCAACACAGTGCTAGGCTGCATTAACAGAGGGATAGAATCAAGATCACACGAAGTATTAATACCACTCTACAATGCCTTGGTAAGGCCACACTTGGAATACTGCATCCAGTTTTGGTCACCACGATGTAAAAAGATGTTAAGACTCTAGAAAGAGTACAGAGAAGAGCAACAAAGATGATTAGGGGACTGGAGGTTAAAACATATAAGGAAAGGTTGATGGAATTGGGTATGTCTAGTTTAATGACGAGAATGACAAGGGGGGACATGATAGCAGTGTTCCAATATCTCAGGTGCTGCCACAGAGAAGAGGGAGTCAAGCTATTTTCCAAAGCACCTGAAGGCAGGACAAGAAGCAACGGATGGAAACTAATCAAGGAGAGAAGCAACCTAGAACTAAGTAGAAACTTCCTGACAGTTAGAACAATTAACCAGTGGAACAACCTGCCTCCAGAAGCGGTGAATGCTCCAACACTGGAAGTTTTTAAGAAGAAACTGGACAGCCATTTGTCCAAAATGGTATAGGGTTACCTGCCTGAGCAGGGGATTGGACTTGATGACCTCCAAGGTCCCTTCCAACTTTATTATTATTATTATTATAAGAATTGGTGGACACGGCTGCTCCGAATCATATTACAGATTTCCTGCACTTCTTCTATACACCATAAGAGGGCACTCAAATCACACGTCAAGACATCACAGGGGGTTGTTACCATTGTACTCCATTGCCTTGTTTTCATCTGCTAGAGAGGTGGGGCACACTATTTTTACTTAACCCACTTTTTTTGAGGGAGAGAGAAAATGCAATGTCCATTCAGTTGCATAGCAACCGCCTCTTCTTGAAGTCAAAGGAAGGGAAAAAATATTAAATGGATGAAATTAATTTTGTCTGCCATGTGCCCTTAATTCCTATAGTCACCGCTTATTAAATTTTGCTTCAGCAACAAAAACCACCTGCACCTACCTATTAAGCAATGACTCCAGGGAAGCATTTTTAATCCCTACTGTAATGTATTGAGTTAAAATCTGAGAACTGAGTTGCTTAAAACTGTGTAATAACGGTTAGCAGGCCACGTGGCCAACAAGCCAGACTTTCTGTCTGCAGACTACTTAGTATGCATTTAAGCGGGAGAATACTGTGTTCCTATTGGCTGCCGCCTTTAGGCTGAGTGTATAAGTATGGGTGGAGCATGTGCTTGTTAGTTTCTGTTTTGACTTTCAATAAAGAAAGTAGTTTTTCACCTGCTGCCTCTTCAATGCCGCATTGAACAGAAAACATAACACCTACTTCCCTCAAAACCTAGAATTTCCGGTTAATGGTTCTAGATTGTACTTCCTTCCTAGAGGAAGTAAGAAAACCACTGGGTTTTTAAAAAATATCTAGCTAAAATAAGTTGGGGTGGTGACCATGCCTGTTTTTCTCCATAGCAAATTGACTCATGAGTGACTCTTCGACATTCAGTTCTTGGAAAGATGAGTAAACAACACGTGCACTAGGAAACTACAGTAGTGCCCAAAATTGTGGAAACCTTTTGGGAAAAGTGTACAGTAGAAATGCCACCTTTGGTTAAGTTTCCACCTGTGGGAAGTCAGAGCCCCAGAGAAGGAAATATTAAAAGGGCAGAAAAATATATTTTTTCCTCAAAAGGATTTTTAAAAGCAGGAGCCAACTCTGCCCCCAAATCTCTCTATCCCAAACAGGAGCCAGCCCTATACAAATGCAAATGTAAAACCATCAGAAAGTTTGTCAAGACAAAGAGACTTAAAATCTGCATACCCCACCCAAACTCTAGGAGTCATTAGTCCCATCACCAGGGAAGCAGGATATGATAATAGGATTAAACCACAGATATCAAGGCCTAGAAAAACACTCAGAAATAGCCTCAAAAGTTCATGCCACAGGAACAGGAAACTATTCCAAACAAAAGGCTAGAGGGGGTATAAAAACCTACTACCGACTTCCGGTGTGCAGGCGACCTCGTCGGACGCAGCCGACAGCTGCCTCCCGCCTGTTTTCGTGTAAAAGCCGTTATGACAGCAAGCATCAGCTGTCAAACGGCTTGATACCTTTCTCCCGGGCATAAGGGGATCGGTGAGCCGCCCGGGGTAGGAGTTGAGTTCCCGAGTCGTCCTATGTGGACGATGTAGGTTAGAACTCCTCCGGAGCCCCGAGGATTCTCCGCGATCCAGGACGCCTTCGCTTCGGCGAAGCTAGAAGCCGCCGACACCGCTGCAACTTAAATTGAACTGTGAGTTATTATATGCAGACAAA
>NW_015387896.1:8055-19540 GCF_001527695.2 Protobothrops mucrosquamatus | reverse complement strand
TATTTTTGTTTATTCTTTCTATCTTTTTTGTAGATTAAGATATTTTGTGGAGTTAGGGATATTAGTATTTGTTTACTCATATATGAATATTATCCTGGGATTAGGTTTGGGAAGTCCGGGGGGGATGGGGGTTTTTTACTTGTTATTGTGTTTATTATGCTTGTGATTGTTTTTTTATGATGGAAAATAATAAAAAAAATTTGGAAAAAAAAAAAAACCTACTACCCATCTGTTCTTTCCTGCAAGAACCATCTTTCTGCCTCTTCAATAAACTGTAACCTTCTTCCCAAAGCAGTCGCCATGTTGCTTATTTATCCCCGGCTTGGATGAACCAGGATGAAGACTTTAATCCAACAATTTGGCACCCCAGAGATGGGACTCCAAGCTAACCTCTCCAATGGACTGAGACTGGTAAGCCCCATCTTGCCGGCAGCAGACCCCCTTGTGTCTGCAGATGGGTTTCCCAGGCCTTGCCCATGTGGAGCCAGGGTAGTAAAGGGAGTTTTGAGAGTTTGAGCTCAAGGGCTGCTTTGGAAAGAAGGTGAAGGTGAGTACCTCTAAATTTTAACTTTAAAGCCCAGGGGAGAGAGAAATGTGTGTATTTCTGTGCGTGTGAGTGAGAAGACCCTTTTCCCAATCACAGTTGGATTTTGCTCCTTCTGATCTTTCCTAGCCGTAGAAAGGATCTGTTTAATTGGCAGAACCTGGAAAGCATGGGGGTTTGGTCAAAGCGCAGAACCTTTTGTTAGGGAAAAGGGAGAGGCTGTGTGAAAATGAAATGGAATGAGTGAATGAAAGAATTGGATTTGGGTAACTAGCTGGTAAGGCCCTGTAAGCAAAGCAAAGTTAGGAAATTAAGCCCCGGGCAAGGACCGTCCCTTACCTCTGGAAAGCAAGCAGAGGTCGTCCCAGACATTTGAAGTCTGCAAACAGTGGTGGTGAAAAGTGAAGGTAAAGCCGGTAAGAGTGTCCCATACCTTCTGCAGGGGAGCAGAAGTGTCCTCGACAGACTCATTTTTTGGTCTGAAACCGTGGTGGTAGATCCCTAAAGGAGCGCCATGTACTCTGTGAGGGATCCAGAGTCCTCCGTGGGTCCCTTTTTGACCCAAAACCGTGGTGGAAGGCGGAAGTCTCACAAGGAGGCTTCAGTGCGCCAGACCCGATAGAACCAAAGTGAACCCCTGCATCAGGAATAAGGGAATCATGGGAGGTTCTAGTTCGAGGGTCGAGATAGGCTCCCCAGTGTAAAGCTTGCTTGAGGCCTGGGACGGGAATCAGCTACCCGTTCAGGCAGGTATGAAAAAAGAGATAGGTAAAGAAACTATATGTAAAAAATAGACTTTGCTTAGGGCTTTGCTGGGAAACCAATTTGGCTAAATAAAGGTACTTTAAGGGAAAATAAGAAATAGTGATTGTCTTTCTTTCTCTCTCTCTTCTCTATGCAACCATGTGGTATGTTAAAAATGTGTGCCTTCCCTAACTTGAGTTATCTGAAATTTATGGTGGGAATGACTAGGATGTGTAAAACTAAGACTTCTGTTTCCTTTTCTGTTTTCCTTGTCTCTGTGTATATATGTTTGTCAAAGTCTGTGTCTGAGAGGTCAATGTGACTGTTAACTGTTTCAAATCCAAAGAAAAAAGAATTTTAAATTCTGCTAGAAATTCTGCTTAAAATAAGCCACAAAAAGGAAATACCTCACTCTGTTTGTCTGGCCAACAAACAGAGTGAAGAAAAATTGTGTTTGTTTGTTTGTTTTCCTCTTTCTCTCTGTGTTCTCTTAAGAACAGCCCAAAGTTAGCAGGAGGAATGTTTTAAGTTCATCTGCTAGAAAGGTTTCACTCTTGCATTTAATAATATATAATAAAGTTGGAAGGGACCTTGGAGGTCATCTAGTCCAACCCCCTGCTCAGGCAGGAAACCCTATACGAACTTTATCAAATGCCTTACTGAAGTCCAAGAAAATTATATCCACAGCATTCCTCTAGTCCACTAATTTTGTAACTGGGCCAAAGAATGCAGTAAGATGTGTCTAGGATGATCTGTTTTTGACAAACCCATGTTGGCTTTTAGTAATGACTTTGTTTGCCTCTAGGTGTTCGCTGATTCTTGTCTGATTATCTTTTCCAGGATCTTCCCAGGTATTGAGGTCAGGCTGATAGGTCTGTTGTTTCCTAGATCTATTTTTATTTTTATTTTTATTTTTGAAGAGGGGAACTACATCAGCTCTTTTCCAGTCCTCTGGTAGTTCCCTAGTGCTCCAGGATCTTTGAAAAATATAGTTCAGTGGTTCTGAGATCACATCTGCCAGTTCCTTGAGAAGCTTGGGGTGTAATCCATCTGGTCCTGGTGATTTGAACTTGTCTAGGGTGGATAGGTGCTCACTTACCATTTTCTTGCCTATCTTAACTTGTGTTTCTAATCTTTTTTTTATGGTACTGTTTTTGATAAGTTGGACTGTTTGCTTTTTTTATTTTTGACTTTGGTCACAAGCCTTAGTTTATTTTGAGCCTTAGCTTTCTTCACCTCATCTTTGCAGGCTCAGACTATTTGCTAATATTCTGCTTTAGTTATGTGCCCTTCTTTTCACTTTTTATACTTGTCGTTTTTATCTTTCAATTTATCGGAGTTCTTTATGCAGCCATGCTGGTTTCTTGTGAGAGCTATTATTTTTCTTCTTTGTTGGTATTGTGCTAGACTGGGTTATTTTTTTAAATTTCCCAAGCTTCTTGAGTTGTTTTCCCCTTGAGGATTCTCATCCATGGAATCCCTCCCAAGCCCTCTCTATGTTTATTGAAATTAGCTCTCTTAAAGTCCAAGACTCTAGTTTGACTGTGTTCTATTGCTTGTGCTTCCATAATGTTGAATTCCAATATTGCATGATCACTCCCCCCCCAAGGTTCCTGTGGCTTCAACACCTTCTATCATTTTGTCTTTGTTAGTGAGAATTAGATCCAATATGGCTAATCCCCTAGTTCCCTTCTCTACTTTTGGGAAACAAAGTTGTCTGCAAGTTTTGTCAGGAATCTGTTTGATCTTCCACTTGGTGCAGAGTTTGTCTCCCAGTTGATGTCAGAGTAATTAAAGTCCCCCATTACTATTGTCATGTGCTTCCTACATACCTTAGTTGAGTTCTTATACCCTTTCATGGTTTCCAAAATTGTCATTCCTGATTGGTGAGTTTAAATTTGTCTTTTCTGATTTCTTGGTCAGTGTCTGTTCTTGGGTTAATATTCTTCTTAATTCTGTCTAAAAGGTTTTAATTTTTGTTCCAGGAGGGATCTGGTGTTAATCATTTTATTGTTGTGTACCTTTTGGTGTTTCTATTCTAATCCTGTCAATCCTAATTGCTGTTAGCCAGTTCTGCATTTCTTATAGCCAGTGTGTGTTAAGTGTTTGTGAGTCAGACTAGTTTGTATTGGGTCCTTCTTGTATTTGCCAAGATATTTTCTCTTTGGGGTGAGGAGGCGGTGTCCTGCCTGCTGGGTTCCTGCCCCAAGCTCTGGAAAATCATTCTGCAATGTGTTATAAATGAGTTTGTGTTTTAAATGGGCTTTATCTGTCTATCCTTTTCCTGAAAAATGTGTGTCTAGCTATAAGAGCCTTTTGAAGCTCAAGTTTGCTTGTGTGGGGAAATAATTTTCTTAAGTTACTTTTCTTATCCTATCACTAATTGGTGAAACTACTATGAAGCTTTCCTGAAACATATAAGCAATTCTCAATCTCTAAAACAATGTGGTCTATTTTAGAATAAATGTTAAAGGCAGATTCTCCTGCCCCTGGCAAGTTGCACACCTTAAAATATTAGGCTTTTAAAATTATTTGGAGCTTTCAGCATTCTCAAGCTGCCTAGAATTTTTTTCTTCAAGTTGCAAGCCTTGTCTTTAATATGTTGCAAATGTTCAAGTTCAAAAGTGAAACATTTCATGTATGTACTCTTACCAGAATCCAGCTTTCTTTTGTCCCCATTTTGTCCGCCACTGCAATATTAATGCCTTTTCAAACTCTGCCTACAAGCTACCTCCCCCTTCTACTTCTCCTTTGTCTGCCTCTCCTGGGAGAGTCCACCCAGAAAGGGGGGGGGAGAATCTTATTCTCATGTCTTTCAGCCCTGCATAGATGACCCCCACACACACAACCTTTGGAAGCAGAGCACACAGACCCAGATGCTGCCTCCATCCATTTGAGCCATGGAATTGGGTTTTGAATCCAGCCATCCACTAAAAAAGCCACCATGCAATCTGAGTGGAACATCTTCCCAAGTCCTACCATTCCCCCAGATGCCTGTGAGAGCTGCAGAAGGAAGGAGCCCAGGAGCCACTGGTGCCATGTGAAGCCTCAGAAGAGAAAATTAGACTGTGGGGGGAGGGTGGAAAGTCATTGTAAAGTTTTCTTTCTTGCCACATTTGTATTGTAACAAGCCAGTTGAATGTATTAATGGAGAGATGGCATTTGGGAATAGTTGGCACAGCAAGTACTGAACACCTTGGACATCTATCTGGTGGGAGGGAAAATTTATCCAGAATGTTTGTATTGCCTGTTTTGTAGAAATAGCTGCACATGCACACACACACCATTCAGAATCACATTGAGTCTATCCCCTCCACCTACCTTTAGTAAAGTTCCCCAGGCTGATTTTTGCTCTATTGCACCAAAGCTTTGTAGGAACAACTTCCAACAAATTCCAAGGGGGAGGGAACCAGCCCCCCCCCCAGATGATTTGCAATTCTTATGCCCTGACTAAGGAAGCAACAGGAAAGAGATCCCCAAACCTCAGCCCTGAATATCTTGCACTGGTGGACTCAGATTGGGATTCCTAGAGCTCACTATGTGCAATTTAAAGAAAAATTTGATAGCTGGCTTGCATACTGGCTAACCTCAATTGGACATTACAAACCTGATGTCAACGCTGCAAATACTGTATATTCTTGCTTTGACAATATGCAGAACTGTCTGGTATTTTTATAGTTAAACCAGGCAACAGGGAAAAAGGGAGGAGAATAAGGATAGCCCGGGAAAAAGAAACTGGAAGTAAATCACATCTTCCAAGTTGATTGGAAGATGTGAACCATGACCCCAAAATAAGGGGGGGGGGGAAATGCTTAGAATGTATATGCGTAACGGAAGAGAAGCCAGACCTAAGCATTTCCACCATGCTGTACTGACGTCTCTGTAACCTTAATAAATGCTTTTAGGAAAAAATATGCCTGAAAGTCCTTTTAAGTGTTTCGTTAATCAGACACATGACATCATGCTTAGGTCGGCACTCCTTTTAAAACGATCTGGGGTCCCGAACTCCATCCACTGCCTCTAAGCTTGAGAGGTCTGGTAAAGATTCGGGGAAAATCTCATCATGGAGAAAGAAAGTTTGTCTGAGGCCAGCCCCCTGGCTGCAACAGTTTCCCCGGGGGAAGGGGAAGCGACAGCCGGCAAGCCGGGGGAGAGAGGAATCTGGCAGATTTCCCAGCTGAAAGCAGAAATGGTGAGTCACAGTCCTGAAGACGGAGGGAATCCGAAATTGAGGCCTTTCCAGCAATGGGCAGGGTGGCATAATCAGCAGCAACTGAGCTTACCACAGCTAATAGAAGCCTTGCAGCAGCTTGAAATGATGCAAAAGCCAGGAGAGCTACAGCCGGTGAGCTTGCAGATGAGGGAGGCCCAGCATGTCCAGCAACCATTGAGGGGCCTACAGCAGCAGAGGGCATCACCACCCCCTGCAGTCCAACAGCAGAATACACCACTACAAACCCCACTTGCACAGTCACCATTGGGAGGCCTGCAGCAGCAGGGGGCACCACCAGCCCCCGCTGCCCAGCAGCAGAGAGCCCACCAACCATTGGATTGGCAGGCAGGATGGGGCCAACTACAACTGGGGGCACCACGTCAACAGCAGGGAGCCCAGCAGCCATGGGACCAACAACCGGGGTGGGGCCAGCAGCAACAGCCCCAGTGGGGGCCGCAACAGCCTGTGTCGCTAATCCTTACTGGAACGTGAGTTGATAAAGCACATGAAGACGCTGTTCACTCAGGAAATAACGGTTTAATCAGGATCAAGCTTTGACGTTAGCAAAGACCTGCAGCATGAGGCTCTTTGCAAATAAAGTTTGCGCTGGGAGCTACTGCCTCCCAGCGTTGTTTAAATACACTCCCAAGTTCAACCCCACCCTCCACCAATCGACACCACCACACCCCCACCCTCCTACACCACACCCTCCTATTACCCAACCAGCATCTTCCAGTCATTTGCCCCATTAGTTCCTCCGTCTGGAGCCTTCATGCCGACGCCCTGCGCTCCTGCAGCGACGCCCTGTGATCTCCGGGCTGCCGCCCCTCAGCTGATTGTCAGCTAACCGCCGAACAGCTGCTCGTTGGCTTGCTGACGGCGTGCGCATGCGCAGCCTTCCTCATGCGCATGAGCGGCGTCCCCGGCATCATTCGTCGTCATTCTCTGCTACTGGGGACGCTCATCGGAGGCTTGCGGAGGCTTGCTGACTGCGACGCTGGTTCTCCCCCTTCTTGTGTGTCGAGCCCGGGAGGGCTTGACAGGCGGCCCCCCCCTACCAAGTATCCTCCTGAAAGTGGGTAAAACACACGTTAGTTCGTTGTGGATGTCGGTCCACCTCCCCTCCCCCCTGGTTTCTGATACTTGCGATGATATCTGCGTATCAATCGCGGGGCATTCATGTCTGCCTCCCCCACCCATGATGCCTCGGATACTGGGTATCCCCTCCACTGCACTAGGTATTGTAACCGGGTCCTTCGGTACCTTGAATCCAGTATCTTTCGTATTTCATAATGGCCCCCCCCTACCGGACCGGGAGGTTGTTGCACCTGCCTGAATGACGGTTTGACTGCTGGTTTCAATAAACTACTATGGAAGACCGGGTACACTTTGCCGAGGCTTCGTGGTAGTCGTAACCGTACGGTTACTGGATTGACAACCCTTTCGATTTTGAAGGGACCAATATATTTTGGACTCAGTTTTTTACATGCCCTACGTAATTTCAGGTATTTGGTGGACAGGTAGACTTCATCGCCAACTGAAAAGGCTTTTGTGGGCTCCGTTTTTTGTCGGCCTGTTTTTTCGATGTCTGCTCCGCTTTTCGTAATGCTTTCTTCACCGTTTCCCAGATATCTTTAAATTGAAGCACCCACTCATTGGGTTGCTGTGATCTAAGGTCTCCTTGAGGACATTCAGGAATGGGGACAAAATCCACCCCATGCACAACTCGAAAAGGAGTGAAACCGGTGCTGCTATGGACGGTGTTATTATATGCTGCTTCGGCAAATGGTAGCAGATCTGCCCAATCTGTCTGTTGGTAGTTGACGTAACACCGTAGGTACTGCTCGACCATCGCATTGGCACGCTCAGCTGCTCCATTTGTGCTGGGGTGAAATGCTGAACTTAATCCTTGGGACGAGCCAATAGATGTGATAAATTCTCTCCAAAATCTGGCGGTGAATTGTACACCGCGATCGGATATTATGCGCCGGGGTACTCCATGCAGACAATATATATGGGTCGTAAATAGTTTGGCTAACCTTCGAGCAGATGGTACCCTTTTACAGGGTATGAAATGTGCTTGTTTTGAGAATAAATCTGTCACTGTCCATATGACGGTATTCCCATGACTCGTTGGTAAATCAACTATAAAATCCATTCCAATTTCTTCCCACGGACGAGATGGGTCGGAGACCTGTTGTAGCAGACCGACTGGTTTTCCCACTCGGGGATTTGCAGTAGCGCAAATAGAGCACTCCCGGACTCTATGTCTCTATGTCTTTCTTCATTCCTGGCCACCAAAATTGCCTTTTTAGCAGGTGTAGAGTTTTCAGGAATCCATAATGACCAGCTACCTTCACGTCATGGCCTCTCCGAAGCACCTCCACCCTCAGAGACTGTGGGACATATATTTTACTGCCCTTCCATGCTAACCCATCCCTCCAGGTTAAGACATGGGGATGGGCTACTACCCACTGATCCACTATGACTGCGCTTCGCAAATTACGTACCAGGTCTTCCATAGGTCGTATTACTGCAGTGGTATCCCTTAACTGTCTAGGGGGAGGTATCAGGGCTTGTACCACCTCTTCCCACTTGCTGTGATATTGCGGTTTACATGACAATGCGTCCGCAAGGAAATTCCTCCCTCCTGGTACGTACTTCAACCGAAATTAAAATCGTTGGAAATATAGTGCCCACCTTACATGTTTCGGGGCTAGCCGTCAAGGGGTTTGTAATGCTTCGAGGTTTTTGTGGTTTGTCCACACTTCGAAGACCTCTTTTGTTCCTTCCAGGAAATGGCGCCATGTGACTAATGCCCACTTCACGGCAAATGCCTCTTTTTCCCAAACCGCCCACCCACGTTCGGTTGTTGTTAACTTACGTGATGTGAACGCACATGGTTGTAAATCCCCCTTTTCATTTCTTTGTAAGAGCACCGCTCCCACCGCCACATCACTAGCATCTGTTTGCACTATGAAGGGTTCCTCCGGATTAGGATGTCTTAAGATTGGCTCCCTTGAGAATGACACTTTTAAGGCTTCAAACGCTTGTTGGCATTGAAGCGACCAGGGTAATGGTTGGTGTGGTTGTGGTTTATGACCGGTAAGTTTGGTGCGAAGTAATTCGGTTAAAGGCAAGGCTACCTCAGCAAAAGATGGGATAAACTGCCTATAAAAATTTGCAAAACCGAGAAAACTTTGCAACTGACACCGTGTTCGTGGTGCTTGCCAATCTAGGACCGCTTGTACTTTCGCAGGGTCCATCTCCACCCCCCCCTCCAGATATCCTGTACCCAAGGTAATCCAATTGGGTCTGGTGGAAAGCACATTTCGATAACTTAACATATAAATGAGCATTGAGGAGTTTCCGTAGAACCTGCCGCACTAATTGTATATGATCTTTTTCGTTTGTTGAATAAATGAGAATATCATCTAAATATACAAGAACTCCTTTGTACAGATGTTCATGCAGCACCTCATTTATAAGCTGCATAAACACAGCAGGAGCGCCCTGTAACCCAAACGCCATTACTCGATATTGGTAACTTCCTAAGGGACTATTGAAGGCGGTCTTCCATTCGTCCCCCTCTTTCACGCGTACTCTGTAATAAGCCTCTCTCAAATCAAGTTTTGTAAATATTTTCCCTTGAGCTAAATGGGCCAAAAGATCTTTCATAAGCGGAAGAGGGTATAGCTTTTCGACACATACTCCGTTAAGTCCCCGAAAATCTACACAAAGACGCAGCCCTCCATCTTTTTTCTCTTTGAAAAGAACAGGGGCCGCAACCCGTGATCAAGCAGGTTGGATAAAACCCCTTGCCAAATTCTTATCAATATACCTCCTTAGTTCGTTCATTTCATTCGGTGTCATAGCGTACATTCGGGGTTTGGGAAGTTTTACCCCTTCCATTAATTCAATGGCACAATCAGTTGACCGATGTGGTAAGATATTGCATTCTCGCTCGTCAAATACCTCTGCGAGGTCAGTGTACTCCACCGGGAAGGTCAACTCTTCCGTTTCCTTGTTTGGTTGGGGTTTATCGCCCTCTTTTCCCAGCTTGACCTGCTCAGGGGACGGTGGCTGAGGACCCACACCAATACGTACCCTCCTATAACCTACTTCCCACCATATTGTTGGACCCCACTTATCCAACCAAGCCAATCCCAAAATGACGGTCTCCGTCATGGATGGTATGACTACAAATCGGATCATTTCCCAATGGTCCCCTAAGTCCATCCGTACAGGTTCAGTGATGTATGTAGCAGGCACCCCTCCCAACAGGGACCCGTCAACCTGCTCAAATCATACCGGGGTACGTAAGGGTCTTACTTTAATGCCCGCTTGTACCACCTGCTCGCTGATTAAACACCGAGTACACCCTGTATCTAGTAGGGCATTGTATCGACTCCTACACCCTGAACCTGGATTAGAGATTGTTATCGGTAGGACAAATGGATGAATAGGTTCACTTACCATGGGATCTTCTACCATTTCGGTTTCCTTGTCGCAGATTATCAGCTGGGTTCCTATTCCGCTTGTTTCCTCCTCAGGGGTCGTCCTGTCCCCTCGGGGTTTGTGCCCCGAGGTCTTTTGTTGAACTGCTCGGGATCTTTCCTGAGTTTTCTTCGGTATACTCTTAGATAATTCTGGTTTCCCTTTGGGGAGTGGTTCAGGACATTCAGCAGCACGATGACCCGGCTGATTACACCAGAAGCAACGAAAGGTTGGATGCCAAGTTCCTACGGGTGGACTAGGTGTTGGGCCTGAGGCCTGGGGTCGCTCAACATTCCTTCGTGGACCCATGGGCCCATCAATCCTTGGATGACACTCTCGTAATCCTGCATCCAAATCCACGACCACCCGGAACCACTCTTGGATCTTACTCGGAATACCCCGATAAATACACGCCTGTCTAAGCTCTTTATCTAACCCTGTTTTGAATTGATGAATTAACAGGCGTTCAGGCCATGTTCTTAGCTTACTGGCCACTCGTTGAAAGTCTTTGACATATTCTGCCGCTGTCCTACCCCTCTGTCTGATCCCTAGCACTTCGGTCTCAGCTCGCCTGACCCTTGATACATTTTCAAAACGGGCCCAAAGGGCCCCTAAGAATGTCCCTATATGGGCCAATTCTCTGGCATGATCACTGTGGAGATCGGCCACCCACTCCATGGTCTCTCCACGTAGGGCTGCTGTTACTGCCCCCACCATCGCCCACTGGGAAGGGTACAGGTGGCCGTATCTATCCATATGGCCTATCGTTTGGCTCAGGAACAGGGCCAGTTGATCTGCAGTTCCATCAAAGGTGATACTAAGGCAGTGGTTCTCAACCTTTCTAATGCCGTGACCCCATAATACAGTTCCCCATGTTGTGGTGACCCCCAACCACTTATACATCGCCAGGTGCCAGGGGCGTGGCCAAGTGGGTGTGGCCAAGTGGGCGTGGCCAAGTGGGCGTGGCCACCATGTTGTGGTGACCCCCAACCATAAAATTATTTTCATTGCTATTTCATAACTGTAATTTTGCTACGTTATGAATCGCAATGTAAATATCTGATATGCAGGATGTATTTTCATTTTTACAAATTGAACATAATTAAAGCATAGTGATTATGCTTTCCTCTCCCTCTCTTTCCTCTCCCTCTCTTTCTCTCTTTCCTCTCTTTCTTTCCTCTCCCTCTCTCTTTCTCACTCTTTCTCTTTCCTCTTTCTCTCTCTTTCTATCTTTCCTCTCTCTCTTTCCTCTCCCTCTTTCTCTCTTTCCTCTTTCTCTTTCCTCTCTTTCTCTTTCTATCTTTCCTCTCCCTCTCTCTTTCCTCTCTTTCTTTCTCTTTCCTCTTTCCCCTCTCCCTCTCTCCTCTTCCTCTCTTTCCTCTCCCTCTCTTTCCTCTCCCCCTCTCTTTCCTCTCTCCCTCTCTCCCTTTCTCTCTTCCTCTCTATTTCTCTCTCCCTCTCTTTCTCCCTTTCTCTCCCTTCCTCTT
>NW_015387896.1:0-8011 GCF_001527695.2 Protobothrops mucrosquamatus | reverse complement strand
GCGCGCCTTCCCAGCCAGCGGGGCCTATGGTAGCGCCGGGATCGCGCGGCTCCCTGGGAAAGGAACTTCCTGCCACATTTCTCAGGGGGTGGGGCACCTGAGCACAGGGTTAATCAAAAGCCCCGCAAGGGGGCAAGCCTGCATGAAGAGCCATGCCCTTTCTGTGGGGGAGGGACACGATGAGGGAGCCAAACAATCACGGGATGAAGATGCAGCCAGCCGCCGGAAATGCCATGCAGGAAAAACAGTTGACAGCAGCCTGCCCGGCGGCGTGCGTGACTCCGGCGCACCTTAGGACTGCCCGCCGGCACCTGGTTAGAGCAGGTGGCCGGTGCTCCATTGTGGCCGGCTCCGGCGGGTCGGGGATTCCCTGGCATCATGGGAAAAGGCACGGCAACGTCAGCAATGGGCGGGGCATCCCGAGGCCGCCGGCGCCTGGTTGAAGCAACTGGCTGGCGCTCTGTTGTAGCCGGCTCTGGCGGCGGCGGCAGGGATCCCCCACAGCTTGTGGCTTCTGCTGCGGTGCCCGGATCGGTTTCCCACAATGGAGCACCGGCCGGGAAGGAGCTGCCCCTACCCGCCAGTCCCAGGGCTGCGCCGGGTGCCAGAGGGCCAAGGCGGCCTCTGACGGCGAGGGAGGTGGGCCGCGTGGTGGGGGGAGGCTCTGGCACGGCGCGGTGGGCGGGCGGGCAACCAGGAGGCGTGAGGACCGGCTCAGCTCAGCTCCCTCTCTCTATTTCTCTCTCCCTCTCAAAGATCCTTAAAATCCTCCCTCGCCATCGGAGGCCGCCTTGGCCCTCTGGCGCCCGGCGCAGCCCTGGGGCTGGCGGGCAGGAGCAGCTCCTTCCCGGCTTGCCGGGCTCCGGGTCTCAGAAGCGGCCAGGCGGCGGGGAAGAGGGTGAGGCGGCAGCGATGCCTGCATGTGCGTCGGAGGCCAGCCAGCCGGCCCGGGAGGGGAGAAGCGGTGCCTTCCGAGCGGGAGCTGGCGCTCCGGCTGCGCCCCTCTCGTGTGCGACGAATCGGGGAAGGGTTTGGCGGTGAAGGGCTGCGTGGTGTGGAAAGGGGCTCCCGCGACCCCTCCGCTGCGATGGCGCTTAGGAGGCTGGAGGGGCGGGCAGGTCCCGGAGGGGCGGCTGGGAGAGGGCAAGAGGTGCCGGGATGAGGATGGAGGGCTCCAGGTTGGCGGGCGCGAGAGGACGGCCAGCAGCTCCGAGGCGCACAGATCCTCCACGCGGCTTCTGAGGCCCCGGAGGTGACGACGCTTGGCTCTCCGCCAGGATCTCCACCAGAGCCTGCCCCCCTCCCCGGGCATTCTGGCCCCGAACCTACGCCGGTCAGCTGGAACGTCAGGCAAAGCTTTGGCCGGTGCGGAGGGCGGAGGGCAGGCTGCCGCAGCGCCGAACTCCTGCGCTTGTCAGCTGGGAGGTCTGGCGACGGAGCCGGCTGGCGGAGGGCGATGGAGAGGCGGCGACTCGGCGGGTGGGGTCCTGCCTGCCCACCCGCCCCATTTGTAAAAGAAAAAGTCTTCCGCCCAAGCATAACGCCAGCAGTTCTGTGACACGGGGGCTTGAGGCATGGAGGCACGGGACGCGGAGTGGCGCCGTGGGAGGCAGCAGGACAGGGGGGAGGGTTTACCTGCATCCTGCCAGCCGACCTCTGGAAGCCTGCCTGAATGAAGACTTTTAGGGGGTGTGGAAAGGGAGACAGACTGAGGGCTGTATTAAGACCATAAATGGCTGCTTAAGGAGAGTGGAAGGGAGGCGAATTCGAGGTGGAGAAGAAAACCCGGGGGCGGGGGGGAAGGCATTAGGAAATAAGCACCAAGGTACCTGGTGTCTTGCAAGGGATTCCCGAGTGTTCCGCAATTGTTTTTCCTCTCTCCTCTGCGTGAGAAAAACTTTTGCGGCGTAAATCTGAAATGAGTCCCTGGGGAGGGCTGGGCCTTGCTCTGCGCCTGCGCTCTTCACATGCCTCCTGCAGGGCACATTTGGTAAAGTTCGTGTATGCAGGCTGCCGCCAAGCAGAGGGAGTAGCACAGCTAAGGAAAAGGGTAAAAAAAAATGGCGGACGGCGTTGTTTGGCGACCCCCGTGAAATGGTCGTTCGACCCCAAATGGGGCCACGACCCACAGGTTGAGAACCGCTGTACTAAGGGGTGGAGGACCCCATATCGACCCCTGGCCCCAGGGCCCTGCACCCCATCCTGGTCCAGGTGGGGGACCTATTAAAGCCCTTGTTCCGGGGACTACCGTCTCCTGTCCCCTTGCCATCTGAGCCTCACTTCCTGATCCGGACCCTCTAGAGGGAGCTGCCAGCAAAGTAGATGGCCTCCCAGTGTCTCCCACCCGTGTTTTATTCATACCCTGGCTTCCGGATCTTCCCTGATACACATCGCTTCCCCGGTTGGGATCCAACTTTAATTTCGGACTTGCCAGTCGGAACCTTGCCGGTGCAGACTGGGTTGAAGAGGCACCGCCCTGTGACCAGGATGTTGGTTCTGGTCCCTGGTCCCATCTGTGCCAGGAAGAAGAGGGGTCTTGATATCCCCCTTCCCCGAATTGTTCCCGTAGTAGGTCCATAGTGGTTTGACCGGGGGCGGTAGTATAGCTCCAATCTTCTTCATCCTCCTCTGTTACACGCCGCTCTCACCATTGAAACGGCCCTCGGCCTCCCTCTTTGGGACCAAGTCCATGTCCGTCTGGCATGCCAGTGATTGCAGGGCTACACCACCACTCGCCAGTCAGGGCGTTTCCACTAGTTGTCATTAGGGTGGTTCCACCAGTTGTCATCCTCTGGGGACCCATATCGATGCCTGACTGCTCCACCTGGCTGGACTCAACTATTTTAGGGCGTACCACTGCATCATCTATGGCAGGAGGGCTCATTTCCACTCCCTCCACTTGTATTTCCTCAGTCTCTGGCCCAGCAGGAGCCACCTCCTGAGTACCCTCTGCCATGGTTCAATGCAGACAAACCAACCAGGCTTTACCAGAAAAGAAAATAAGGGTGAGCGCAAACTTTCTGTCACTAATCCTTACCGGAACGTGAGTTGATAAAGCACACGAAGACGCTGTTTACTCAGGAAATAACGGTTTAATAAGGATCAAGCTTTGATGTTAGCAAAGACCTGCAGCATGAGGCTCTTTGCAAATCTCCTGGCCAATCTCAGAAACACCTGGCTCCTGGCCAATCTCAGAACCACCTGGCTCCTGGTCAATCTCTTCTCCGTCGGGAGACACCTGAGGCATTGCCAAAGAGGAGGGTCCTGGAGAGGGAGGCCTGACCATCTCCTCTCCTTCATGTTCGGAGCCTTCTTCCTCTGATAAGAGGGGCTCACAAGACGGAGCCACAACACTATCCCCCACCGCAGGGCCCTTCCCCCGGGTCTGCCGGTCGGGATGTGGTCGGGACGGGAACCGATCATGAAAGGCCTGTACCAGGTCAGGGGCCTGAATGGAAGAAGCGTCCACCCAGCTGAAATCCTCGGGGCCATATCCCTTCCAGGCGATGAGGTATTGGAAGCGCCCCTTCAGCCAACGGGAGTTCTGGATACTGTCCACCTCGTACGTCGAGGTGTCCTCGTCGGCTGCGGCTGGGGGGGGGCAGGCGTCGTCAGGCATTGGAGATGGCTCGCTGGGGCCTCAGGGACCAGCAGGGACCGATGGAAAACGGGGTGGATCCGCATGGAGCATGGTAGGGTCAACCGGTAGGCCACCGGGCTGACTGCCTCGACGGGGAAGGGACCGATAAAATGATGGTCCAGTTTCTTCACCGGCCGGTCCGTGGGGAGGTGTTTCGTGGACAGCCACACCCGATCTCCGACTGCCAGCGGTGGCGTTGCCCGTCGGGAGCGGTCGGCGACCCGTTTATAGTCCTCTTTCGCCCGGATCAGCTGCCACCTCACCAGTTGCTGCACCGCCTGCAGCTCCAAGAGGAAGCCCTGGGTCTCAGGAACAGGGGAATCCGAGATGGACAACGGGAAAAGCCGTGGATGGTAGCCGACGTTGGCATGGAACGGGGGTCATCTGGGTGGAGGTGTGTTGGGAATTGTTGAAGGCGAACTCCGCCAGGGGAAGGTACTCGGCCCAGTTGTCCTCAGCCCAGTTGTCCAGCGGGTTGACAAAACAGCGGAGGTACTGCTCCAGGATGCCGATGACCTTCTCTGTGCCCCCGTCAGTCTCCGGATGGTGCGACGATGACAGGCACACCTGCACCTCCAGCGCGGCCATTAGGCTTTTCCAGAAGCAGGCCGTGAACTGGGCTCCCTGTCTGGCAGGCCATGCAGGCAGAAGACGTGCTGCAGGAACAGACGGGCCGTGGTGCGGGCCGATGGCAGTCTGCGGCACGGGATGAAATGGGCCATCTTGGTGAGCATGTCCACTACCACAAGGACGGTCGTGAACGTGGCGGACAGTGGTAGATCTGTTAGGAAGTCCATGGAGATGGCACCCCACGGTCTCTCCGGTGTCGGCAGCGGCTGGAGGAGTCCCGGCGGTGGGCCGGATGCGGTTTGGCCTGTCGGCACGTCGCACAAGACGTCATGTACGCGTGCACGTCATGCCGTACCCGAGGCCACCAAAAAGTCCGCATCACCAAGTGCAAGGTCTTAAAGAGGCCGAAATGCCCCGCCGTGGGATTGTCATGGCACTGGTTCATGACAAGGGCTCGGAGCGGACTCGTGGGCACGTACAGCCGGCCCCAGTGTTTCAGCAAGCATTCCTCCAAGGTCCAGGGGGACGCTGGGCCGACGTCCGCTTTCCGTTGCTGTGAGCAGTCATCACGGCGCTGCGCTTCCAGCACCCGAGCCCGCAAGTCTGCCGGTTCCTGGACCGCGGCCAAGGAGTCTGCTGGCAGCACCGTCCGTGGGGGGAGTCCTTGGGGCAGAAGTATTCCGGCTTGCGGGATAGCGCGTCCGCCCTCTGGTTGAGGTTGCTCGGAATATACACGACGTGGAAGTTGAACCGGGCAAAAAACGACGACCACCGGATCTGCTGCTGGTTCAACTTCCTGGCCGTGGTGAGGTGCTCGAGGTTCTGATGGTCCGTCCGCACCTCCACCTGGTGTCGGGCCCCCTCAAGGTGATGCCGCCAACCCTCGAACGCGGCCTTGATAGCCAGCAACTCCTTTTTCCAGATGGTGTAGTTGCGCTCGGAAGGATTGAGTTTCCGGGAATAAGCGCAGGGAAAAAGAGTGCCGCCATCCACTGGGGCCTGTAGCAGTACCGCTCCAATTGCCACATTGGACACATCCGTCTCGACCACGAACGGACGGTGTGGATTGGGATGCCTCAGGACCGGCTCCATGATGAAGGCCTGCTTGAGGACCTCGAAGGCCTGCTGCTGCGGGAGCCCCCACTGGAACGGGACCTTCTTCCGAAGGAGTTGGGTCAGCGGCAAGGTCAGGGTGGCGAAGGCCAGGATGAATGTCCGGTAATAGTTGGCGAACCCCAGCAGACGCTGGACGTCCTTCACCCGACGTGGGGGTTCCCAACTGCGCAAGGCCTCCACTTTGCGCGGGTCCATCGCGATGCCCTCGGAGGTGATGATGTGCCCAAGGAACTCTATGGAAGTCTGGAAGAAGTAACATTTCTCCAACTTCGCATAGAGTTGGTTCTCCCGCAGGCGCTGCAGGACCTGGCGGACATGCTGGAGGTGGCTCTCCTGGGTCTGGGAATAGATTAA
The DNA here is from genome assembly GCF_001527695.2 of Protobothrops mucrosquamatus. NCBI lineage: Eukaryota > Metazoa > Chordata > Lepidosauria > Squamata > Viperidae > Protobothrops > Protobothrops mucrosquamatus. Next base: position 2,331 of record NW_015387896.1, on the reverse strand, counting down.
AATATCGTCCAGGTAGATCACCACAAACCAGTCCAACATGTCCCGAAACACGTCATTCATCAGGTGCTGGAAGACCGCAGGGGCGTTGGTCAACCCGAACGGCATGACAGTGTACTCGAAGTGGCCGTATCGGGTGCCAAACGCCGTCTTCCACTCGTCCCCCTCTCTCACGCGCACCAGATTGTAGGCCCCTCAGAGATCGAGCTTGGTGAAGATCGAGGCCTCACGCAATCGCTCCATCAGCTCGGGAATGAGCGGCAGGGGGTAGCGATTCCGCACTGTGATGGCGTTCAAGCGCCGGTAATCACAGCACAGGCGTAAGTCCCCCGTCTTCTCACAAAGAGGACCGGGGCCGAGAGCGGGGAGGACGAAGGCCGGATGAAACCTCGGGCCAGGTTCTTGTCCAGAAAGTCCCGTAGGGCGGCCAATTCGGACTCCGACATGGAATACAGGTGGCCCGCGGGCAGTGGCGCATTGGGCAGCAGGTCCACCAGACAGTTGTAGGGTCGATGCGGGAGTAATCGGTCCGCCTCCTTTTCGCTGAACACATCGGCGAAGGGCGTCAGCTCAGGAGGCAAAGAGACGGCCGGGGTGGAGACGTCCTGGCCAGCACAGGTGTGGCGGAGATGGTCGACGCACTGCAGGCTCAGGAACGAGATGGAGTTTCTCGACCATGCCACCTGAGGATCATGGGCCCGAAGCCAGGCCATCCCCAGGACCAATGGAAAATGCAGGTCCGCCGTCACATAGAACTGGATCGCCTCCTCGTGGTTCCCAATGGCGAGGCGCAAGGGCTGGGTAGCAAATTTGATGGGCCCTGCCACGAGATCCCGCCCAGCGATAGTCTCAACCCTCAACGGAGGGTCCACCGGAACCAAGGGAACCTTAAAAAAGGCCACAAAGGCCTGGTCCATGAAGTTCGTCGTGGCCCCGGAGTCCACCAACGCATGTGCCTGAAGCCCCTCCGACCGATTGGCCAACAACACCCGGGTGTCCAGAATCAGGTGCCAAGGGGACTCACAGTCCACAGTCGCTGACTTCGGTGGGGCATGGCTACGTGCCTGACCCAGGGTTTCCCCTAGGCCAGGCCTGGCCCATTTCCCGGTTGGTCACGCCGAGATTCCCGAACAGGCTTGAGCGTCCCCACTCTGCTTCCTGGGACACGAGGCGGCAAAATGTCCAGCCTCGCTGCAATAGAGGCACAATCCCCCTTGGCGTCTCCGCATCCGCTCCTGGGCCGTCAGTTGAGGTCTAGCTTCTCCGAGCTCCATGGGCTCCTCAGCCGTGGCCACAATGCGTGGGGTGGTCCGGGGTACTGTCGGTGCGAAACGCGGGGGTGCCAAAGCTGTCGGTGGTTCCAGAAGGGGCCGACGAGGCCGTCGCCATTGAAGGCGGGCATCGATGCGCAGGCATTGGATCACCAGGGTGTCGAGGGTCTGAGGCACCTCCACCCAAACTAGTTTGTCCTGCAGATTGTCTGAGAGGCCGTCCTGGAAGGCATCCATCAGCGCCGCCTCATTCCAAGCCGAGTCCTGGCCTAGAAGTCAGAACTCAGCGATATAGTCCTGCAGGGCGCGCTTGCCTTGGCGGAGGTCCTTGATGCACCTCGCTGCCGTCTGAACGTGCAGGGGGTTCTCGTACATCACCTGCAGGTGTTGCAAAAAGCCCTGATAGTCCAGGAGTAATGGGCTGTTTTGCAACAACAGGGCCGTGGCCCATCGGGCGGCAGAGCCAGAAAGGAAGCTAATCACGAATGCCACCCGAGCCTGATCATCCGGAAACTCCTCCGGCCTCATCGCCATAAAGAGTTGGCATTGTCCCATGAAGGCCGGGAACAGCTCTGTCTGCCCAGAAAATCTCTCTGGCACATTCACTGGGCATCCCAAACGGGGAGGAGGAGGAGGGGGGGAAGAGCTGCAGGAGCATTTCCCAAAGCCAGTTGAGCATGTAACTGGGCCACTTGCTGCTGTAGGAGCTGATTGGCATCTATCAGCTGCTGTACCTGCTGCTGCAGCTGTTGGTCCATCGTGGGTTAACGATGGATTATGTTCGGGTGACGGACAAGATGTTCTGTCCCCGTCAGACACCCACACCCAAACAGCCAGCCGAGGGTTAAAGAACTTCTCCACACTCCAATCCACAGATAAGCAAAACTTGGCATCAGCTCCGTAGCTGCCTGCCAAGACTTTTACTCAGAGAACAAAAAACAATACACACAGTTAAGTCCACAGCAAACTACTTCGCCAGAGATTCAGCTTTGTCCGTCACAGAGTCCAAATGGCCACCACCTCCCTTTTATAGCCTGTGGGGTGTGGTCCAGTGACTCAGCTT
>NW_015387895.1:141700-144778 GCF_001527695.2 Protobothrops mucrosquamatus | reverse complement strand
GCGCCAGATGCACGAATCAGGTAAACATGCAAAAACTGGGACTGATCACCTAAGATTGATTAGTGTTTCTCAACCTTGACCATTTGAAGGCATGTGGACTTCAACTCCCAGAATTCCACAGCCAGCATTGCTGGCTGTGGAATTCTGGGAGTTGAAGTCCACATGCCTTCAAATGGTCAAGGTTGAGAAACACGGGGATGCATAGCGCACAAATGGCAAGGAAGAGAGGAGGGCTCATTTTAAGCCTCTGATGAGCCCACCAAATGCCAGGAATCCATTTGGCCAATCAGATCTTGGGATAATACGTTCCCCCCCCCAGTTAAATCTCAGAATCCCCAAGCCGTAGAAGGAGAGGGACCCTTGGAGATCATCTAGCTAGCCTAACTCTCACTGGCAATCCCTCCAGCTGCCCTGTGGGGGGGGGGAATAATCACTCACTTTTCCTGTTTTGAGGTGGCCTGGTTATTAAAGATTACATTTGCAAGCCAGGATCTTCACTGGGGTGGGGGTGGGGGGCAGGTCAATAAACCTGGTTACTGAATTAACCCCTTGTCTTTCCTGAATTGACCAATATGGAGATGTTATTACGTTGTCAAACTTTGTTTGTTTGTTTTTGGGCCTCCGAGATAATTGACAGTGGTCTCCTCTTCTTTCTCTCTCTAGCCCCGGGTGCGAAACACCCCGAACCCGACTTCAACACGGGCTACCTGCGCTGTTTAAGGGAAGCTTTTTACTTCCTCTCCTTCTGTCAGCCCAAGAGGGAGACCCAAAGCCGGCTGATCAAGCATTTCTGCCAAATCCACAACATCTCCGACGCCACTTTCTCCCTCCTCTCCTCTCCGGCGGCGCCCAAGAGACCCTCTGCGGAGAAGAGACCCCCCCCTCCGACCTCGGCCTTCCTCTGGAGACCCTGGTAGAGCTGCTGCCCACCCCAGCTGAAGACCAGCCAAGGGGGGGGGGCTTTTCCAGATTGGAAAGTCCCCTCTCCTCGTCCAAGTAGGAAACAGTTGGTTTCCACCCAGGAGAAGAATTTAAGTGGCGTGTGTGCATGTGTGTGTTATTGGGGAAGAGAGAGAGAGAGAGTCCTCGTCTCCCGCCTCCCCAGTTTTTTTTTTTCCTTCATAGTGAAGGGATGAGTTCTGCAGGAACAGAGAGATAAAAAACTTTTATCTAATTCTCTTTTCTTTCTTTTTCTTTCTTTCTTTCTTTCTTTCTTTCTTTCTTTCTTTCTTTCTTTCTTTCTTTCTCTTTCTTTTCTTTTCCTTTTACGGCAAAGCTCCAGGCTATATCAAACCCAGTGGGTTTAGGGTCTGGGGGGGAATTGGGGGGGCTTCTTCTTGTCCAAATCTGGAAGCTCTGTGGGAATCTCTGAGGAATGGGTGGTCCTTCGGAAAGAAGGGTGCTTTGGGGTTTTCAAGGTGTAGTTTGAATCAAAAAGTTTAGCTCCTTCCTTCTCTTCCTTTTCTTTCCTTTTCTTTCCTCCCTCCCTTGCTTCTTTTATTTTTTATGCTTTTCCCCCTTCCTTCCTTTCCTTTCTTTCTGTCCTTCCCCTCTCCTGTCCCTTCTCCTTCCTTCCTTCTTTCTTCCATCCCTCCCTTCCATCTCCTTTTCCTCCCTCCCCTTCCACTTCCCCTTCCTTCCTTCCTTCCTTCCTCCATCTCCTTCCTTCCTCCCTCCCTCCCTCTCTCCCCTTCCATCTCCCCTCCCTCCCTCCCTCCCTTCCTTCCTTCCTTCCTCCCTTCCTTCCTCCCTCCCCTTCCCCTAACCCTTCCCTCTTCCCATTTTTAAGGGACCCCTTTCCTGCAAATCCTGTACTCCCTCGGGAGATGGGTCTTTTCAATGTTTCTTTCATTTTTGTCAGAAATCCGGTTGCCTTTTGTGAAGGCTCTGCTTGCTTGTGTATCTTTAATAAGGAAAAAACAAAGGAACATGAGTACGACAGTCTGCGCTGGCTGGAAGTGACCCAGCCAGAGGACTTTTGTGTTTTGACGATGTCAGAATATTGCTGTGATTTAAATTCCTCTGATGCCAATTAAATATATGTATGTATGTATATATATATATACACACAAACACACACGTGCGTGCGTCTACATCTCTGCGGGCGAATTCTTCCTTTCAGATTCCGGAATAGTTCATCAAACAAATGCAAAACACACAAACGGAGCTGTCTTTGGAAGGGAACCATAAGAGGGATTGTGATGTGGGGGGGTAGACTGCTCCTGTACATGGCAGTTCCATTGCTGGAGCAAAAGCCACTACTTTTCCATTCAGTTTGGGAAGACTGGGTTTATTTTAAAGTATTGAAATTATTTTGGATCCGTTCTTGGGGGGGGGTGTGCCAAAAACATCCCCTTCCTTGGTCAACTGCCCCCCCAAAATTGGTGTTATTAGGCAACTAAAGAAAATAGGGATCCAGCAAATTGAAGGAATGAAGAATCCTTGATTCAATCAACTGCCATGAATCAATTTGGCCAATCAGATCTTGGGATGATAGGTTCCTGAATTAAATCGTAGAATTCACCGACCCATAAAATAAGGGGTCCTTAGAGATCATCTATTCTAGCCTAACTCAGCTGGGGATTCCTCCAGCTGCCATAATAACTGACTTTCCTGGTTGAGGTGACATGATTGGGATATATTTGCAAGCCAGGATCTTCACGGGAGGGGGGGGGTCAATAAACCTGGTTACTGAATTAACCCATTTCTTCCTGAATGGACCAATATGGATATTTTATTCACATCAAATAGCAGCACGTCAGGCTAAAATACACACCAAAACACCAAAATTAATCCATGTCATATTTAATATATGATAAAGCAGAGTTTCTCGACTTTAACCGTTTTAAGATGTGTGGACTTCAACTCCCAGAATTCCCCAGCCAGCATAGAGGAGAAGAGAGGAGAGGAGAGGAAGGGAAAGGAAAGGAAAAAGGAAGGGAAAGAGGAGGGGAGGAAAGGGAAGGGAGAAGAGAAAGGAAAATAATAATAATAATAATAATAATAATAATAATAATAATAATAATAATAATAATAATAATAATAATAATAATAATAATAATAATAATAATAATAATA
>NW_015387895.1:129100-139004 GCF_001527695.2 Protobothrops mucrosquamatus | reverse complement strand
ATATATATATATATATATATATATATATATATATATATATATATATATATATATATATATATATATATATATATATATATATGTTCAAAGTCAGTCAATAGACGTGAGCACCAGGGAATAAATAATTTAATAATAATAATTTAGAGATAAAAGGACAACTCCCAATAAGAACTCGGTGCTTGGAGTACATTCTAGTATAACCGGCCCAGTGACGAGATCGAAGAGTCGTGCACACGCCCTAATTAAACCTATAAAGGGACTTTCCCATTGACCAGCATTCTAAGCCCTGAAGATGTCAGCGGATGCCGACGAAAGCTAGGCACTTTTATTGATTTCTATGTACTTTAAAGGTTTTTAATATTCTTAAGAACTTTTATCTCTAAATTATTATTATTAAATTATTTATTCCCTGGTGCTCACGTCTATTGACTGACTTTGAACATGGACATACCCGGGGATCACATTTTTAAAGTAATTTCGGATATATATATATATATATATATATATATATATATATATATATATATATATATATATATATATATATATATATATATATATATATATATATATTTTCCCCTTCTTTTTGAAAAGCAAGGGAAGAGGTCCAGGAATTTTGCCCGTGGCTCAAATGTCAGCTGTTTGACTGTGATATGTATGTATGTATGTACAGTATGTACGTATGTATGTATGTATGTATGTATGTATGTATGTATATATATATATAATTTTTGGGTGTGTGTATGGGTGGGTGGGTGGGTGTAGGCAGCGCTTGACTCCCAGGACATTTCCAACGCCAAGCTCCCACAATCCCATAATAATAGCCTGAGCTATTTCCCACGTTTTTTTGGGGGGGGGGTTTTCCCCAATCTTTGGAGCCCTTCTTGTTATTCAAACCGACCACCTGCTCCTCAGGGATCGGGCTATTCTCTCGCGGCGATTCACAGTTAATTTACCATCCCATAATAGACGAGTTTGCTATTGTCCAGCAGAAGGGTGAGGATTGGACAGGAGTGTGGGAAACGCCAAGCCTGGCTGAACCCAAGCTCTTGAATGCTACCGCCGGGGTATAAAGAGAAGGCTCTCCGTTTCCCCACCGCACTTACAAGCCAGAGATTGGCTTGGAATGCTGGTTTGGGCAGGCCGCGTGGCGTCTGCAGGGAAAGAAGCCTGTAAGTATCTTAATTTTTTCTCTCTCCCTTTTTCCCACCTGGAGTCTTTCTAAGTTTGGCTAAGAGCAGGATGAGGTGGAGTCGGAAGGGAAGAGAGACAGAGGGGGGTCTAATTGTCTGTCTCTGCTTGTTTGTGGTGTAGCAAGTAGCCAGGATGGATGAAGCGAAGCCATGATGGTGCAGAAGCCAGCCTGTGAAAGAGGGATGAAGAATGACTTCTGCAGAGACCCCTTTGGGAAGAACCGAGACTTGATCATCAGGTCCCCAAAATACAGCCATGGTGAGTGGACAGCTGATTATTTCTCCTTCCTTCCTTCCTTCCTTCCTTCCTTCCTTCCTTCCTTCCTTCCTCCCTTTCTTTCCTTCCTCCCTCTCTTTCCATCTCCTTCCTTCCTTTCCTCCCTCTCCTTTCATCTCCTTCCTTCCTTCCCTCCATTTTTCCTTCCTTCCCTTCGTTTTTCCTTCCTCCCTCCTCCCTTTGGTCTCCTCTCTCCCTCCCTCCCTTTCCTTCCTCCCTCCCTTTCTATCTCCTTCCTTTCCTCCCTCCCCTTCCATCTCCTTCCTTTCCTTCCTTCCTTCCTTCCTTCCTTCCTTCCTTCCTTCCTTCCTTCCTTCCTTCCCAAGGAGATAAGAATCAGGACAGAGCGAAAACACCTTTTTTCAATAACTAAGTCCTTTGTTACCTGTCCCAGAATCACTTCTTTAAATTCTATTTTTTTTTTTTACTTTTTACTTTTTCACAGGGAGAATAGATTCCACCTTGAACCAGGACCATGGCACCTTCTCGGCAAAGACTGCGCAGATCCCAGCTCTCCGCTGGACCGGCTCTTAAATCTTTTCCCCAGCCTTACGACAACGCTGATCAAGAACACGGCTTCCCCCGAAAGGGACCGACTCAGAAAGACATCATCGGGGCCAGAAGCCGGTTTGGGACTGGGCGGGATTTTCTCGGACCCCTGCCCGATAATCCAGAGGGCTTGATTTGCTGTATGCATCGCCATCCTCAGACTTCTAAGTCGGTGCTTCTCATCCTTGGAAGCTTCCAGAGAGGCGGACTTCAACTCCCAGAATCCCCCCAGCCAGCTGGGGAATTCTGGGAGTTGAAGTCCACCCCTCTTAAAGTTGCAAGGTTGAGAAACACTGCGCTAAGCAGTAGGGACAATGTCCCATGTTAAGATATCCCTTCCTTCCCCTCCATCTCCTTCCTTCCTTCCTTCCTTCCTTCCTTCCTTCCTTCCTTCCTTCCCTCCCTCCCTCCTTCCTTCCTTCCTTCCTTCCTTCCTTCCTTCCTTCCTTCCTGCTTAGGGAAGCTTTTTAGACGTTCTATGAGATTTGTACATTGCATTTATCTGCCAAGATGACACGTTTATTGCAATGCTAATAATTCCAAGAACATTCTTGGAAGCGGTTTGGCTTTCGAAACGGGAGCGCTTCTGTTCACCAAGTTGAACAAAGGCCTTTGATAAAGGCCCCAAGCTAAGTTGTGTGTCCTTATAGGAACCAGGGTAACAGCCCCGTGGGCTGGTTTTTGTTCGGGCAAAGTTGAAGGGCGGGGATGTACAAATTGTGATTTCCACTCACTCTTTTTTTTTTTGTTTGTTTGCTGGGGGTGGGGGTGGTTTATACAGATGTACTTGTTTTATAGTCCTTGCAGGACAAAATTGTTGTTCATGTATTGTAAACATGCGTCGGAATTTGTACCCCGCTACAAGGGGGCACAATTTTAAGCGTTTGCACAGCGATGGGGAAGGGGAGAAAAAGAAATAAAAATCTGCTTTTCGGCCACGTCAGTGCATCCGAGTGCCTTATTCTGAACAGGATAAAGAGGGGGTTGGACTAGAAGACCTCCAAGGTCCCTTCCAACTCTGTTATTCTGTTGTTATGGGTGAGAGATTCTAACTTCCTTAGCTGAGTGGAGAATCTAGCCAACTGTGGTTTAATGAAGAAATTACTGAAGCCATCATGGCTTAGGGTATTGCAAAAACAACTATTGTGTCCAGTGATGTTTACTCCCAAGTTAGTCTGGAGTTTTAGAATGAATTTGGAACTCTTGATCTTTTGGTTACTATAAAGTTTCAGAGGAGCAAACGACAATATTCTTTTTAATTAAATTAATTTCATTACAGTTTACAGAAAGATTTCTGTTTGTAGATTGCGTGGCAATATTTGTTTTTGTAAAAAAAGGAAAAACGGAAACATAACCCAAATATAAAATGACAAACTTACATTCTCAGATTTGCTGCCTGCCAGCCACCCAGCAAAGGCCCATTTCCATTCTGTATTTCTGACAGTTTTCCCCATGGTTCAAATCCCAGCTGAAATTCAGCGAACTGGGAGAATACCGAAAGAAGAGCTTAGACGAACATAAATGCTTAAAAATAATTTTTTTTATTTTTATTTTTAAAAGTACGTGTTTTTAAAAGAATAGGAACCATAAAAGACGTGTAAAAAAGAATAAAAAGTAAAATATAATTAAGATACAAAGGCATGCTTACAAACAAAGCTTGGAGTTTGCTGTCTGTTAAGTTTGACCTCTAATTTAAATCTTTTATTCTCCTGCCAACAAAAATGAGGGTGCAGCCAAATTCACTTTCATTTATGGTCTTCAAGACTAGTGGCTGGTCAGAGTCTTCTGGAATTCATCCACTTTCTTTCTAAATGTGTGGTTGTTGCCATATCTGGTGGCAGGGAGTTCCTCAGGATAATCTCTCTCTTTTTGGTATGTGTGACTTCCGCTGTTTTTTATTTGTTTGGAAATCAAATCAAACTGGTTCAGATGCTTAAAGTGGATCCATGTTGCAATTACGCTCTGCTTTCTTGTGTGGAAAAGATGCAGCTTTGGTAGAACAAGTTTTGGAACACTTAAAAAGAGTTTTTATGCCTAGGCTCATTGAAATCAAGGAGAAAAATAAAATAAAATCAACTGGTCACGTGCCCAGGCCAATGACATCCAGCCTCCTTGCACGATCTGATTTGCTCCAAGCTGCAGGACCTCATCGAGGTTCAAAGGGGACGTTTCAATTTGTCATCTAAAACCCCCAATTCTTACTATTGGATGAGGAGAGCCGTACAAAAAATCAGGAATGTTATTAAAATAGATAAGACTCCCATAAATTTTGATTGGGGAAAAAAAATAAGCCTCTAGTCCACAATGAGGTCTCCCTCCGGGCTTTATTTTTAAAGCTAAAAGCAGGTGGGCGGACCTTCAGGCTGTCCTGGGCGGAGCCACTCGGCGTCCCACCCTCTTCAGGGCAGGGCTGGCATCTCCGACTCCTTTTCCCCCCCTTTGATATTAACATGCAAAACGTATGCACATAAATTTGCATGTCTAATGAGGCCGGCCGCGCAGCAGCGAGCGGGTCGATGCGTCCAAAATGGCGGAGCGGGCCGGGCGAGGCGGAGGCGGCCGGCTGGACAAGAGCATCACCTTGCCGCCGGACGAGATCTTCCGCAACCTGGAGAACGCCAAGCGCTTCGCCATCGACATCGGTAAGCCCGAGCGGCCGGCGCTTTCTCCCCGGCTCCATCCCGCCCGCCGTTCGCCCTTCTCCCTCTTTCCCTCTCGGAGAGGCGGCGAGAGAAGCGAAGGGGGAGAAAGAACTGAGGCGCCGCGCGGGGCACGCCGGGACTTGCAGTCCGGCGCCTCATAGGGATGAGCGGCGCGGAGGGCGACGCCGGACGGCAACTCCCGGCGTGCCTTGCGCTCGGCCGGGCGGCGCAGCGCCCGATGGGAGCGGCAGTTTCCGCGCTCGCCCGCCTCAGCCTGTAGCGCTGGCGAGAAGACTACAAAGACCGGCGTCCCTCTGGATTTCAGAGTTGGGGGGGGCAACAGGGAGACGGTATAAACAAACCCCGGGTGTTTTTTGGGGTGAGGGATCTGACGGGCCTTCCTTTTATTGGGGGGGAGGACACCAGCTATTCCCCCCCCCCGTTTTGCAGAGAGGGAAAATGTGTGTTTTGGGAGTGCTTTTTTTTGTAGGGGGGGAAATGACCCCTTAGTTGCCTTGTGGGGGGAGGAAATATGGCTCCTTTCTTTTTTTCAGGGGGGGGGAATGGAAAAATGTCTCCTTATTCGCAAGGGGTTTAAATTGCCCCCTCCTTTTCGATGGGGAGAAGGAAAAAGGGGGCTGTTTCCTCTGCCCCCCCTTTAGTTCCCCCCCCCAGCCAGTTTTGTCTTCCTTCAAACCCCTCAGGACCCCCCTCTTTTTTGGGGGGGGGAGAATAGACACCCCAATGAACCCAAATCCTATATAAAACCCCCCTGGCCTGTCAAGGAAAATATATCNAAAAAAACCCCTGATAAAATATTCCCCCCTTCCCAAAATAATAATCCCCAGAGGTTTGGAAGAAACATGGCTCCAGATACAGGCCATATATTAGCTTATGAGTCTCTCTTTGAAGCCAGGAAGGAAATAACTATGTTGTTTTTTTCAAATGTCTTTTGTTTTTCATTTTTGCTCTAAGATAATCTGCAATTCATCCCTGGCCACAAATAGTAAATAAACATCAACGAGTAGCATTTTGTTACTCGTTTTAGAAACACACCCTGTGCTTTTAAAAAAAATTTGCATTGATGGGCAAAAAATACTTCTTCCCAAATTAAAGTGGGATCGAAGATGTAGCTACAAACCTTAATAAATAAAAAGCAGTGTTTATTTTCAGAATTCCGTTCTCTTCCTAAATTACCAGGATTTGTCACTAGTAAAAAAAAATAAATTGGGTCTCGCCTTTTGCTGTGTTTGGGAAGAAGCTGAAAAAGCTTCTTGGGTGAGAAGTGGAAATCTTCAAAGAAAAACAAGTTGTCTCGTGAAAAAAGCACCTTTGGGACAGCTATGATCTGGATGACTGAACATCTTCATAGACATGTGGGACGGTTGCGTAGCTGGGAACACAAAGCCTTAATATGATGCCTTTCGATTTTGCTTAATGTGCTTGCGATGGTTTGCAAGCCATGGTTTGACTGTTTGGTGAATCCATCCAATTGTGATTTATTCAGTCCCAAGCCGTGAATCAGCCCCAGCTTTGTATATGATCAAGCCTGCCAAATCTTGTGGGCTTTTTAGTTTCAGACCAGCATCACGGGGATTAGTGCAACATTTTTAGCTTTTTATTTTAACATCTGCTCGTTTTTCGATTGAGCGTAACAGTTCCCCTACCTGGATGAAACCCAGCATCGAGTAAATAACCCACAAAGTTGGCCGGCTGAATAAAATTGAGCTCAGAGGCCTCTTTCCCTACTTGACTGTTTTTCAAGACATGCCTCCCCTTTCCAAGCTGATTTATGTATTTTTATTCACCGAACTGGGAGATCATTAAGATGGCTTTAACCCTACCGTTTAGCCAGAAAAGGTGGCGTATAAATGTGCAGAATTCAGGAGAAGCTTCCGGTGAGCGAGGCTGATGTTTTCCTGGTCTCTTTTGCTGGCTGTCAACAAAACATCTCTGCATTTCTGGCACAGAATTGCAGGATGGGGAAAAGGTCCCAGGGGACGGGCGTTGCGCTTTTGCTGTCGGCATTTTGAGATGGGCAAATATTCCCTTGAGTTTGGCGTGGCTGGCACCTGGTGATAAGGAGGCAGGAACGTTAAGGGCACAGCAGGATAAGGCCAACGTTGTTTTGACGTTTAGCTTTTCTGCTCCAAACCAGAAATACGATGGTTCCTGGCTTAACTCTGTAGCATGCCTCCAGCCATTATGGTTTCATCCCCTTATTTGCTATACAGGTGACCCTCGACTTGCAACCGTACGTTAGGGTTTCCTGCCTGAGCAGGGGGTTGGACTCGATGACATCCAAGGTCCCTTCCAACTTTATTATTATTATTTACAACCACACTGAAAAAAGTGCCTTATGGCCGTTTTTCACACGACCATGACCGTCCTCATGATCAGAAGATCAAAATTCAGATACTTGGCAACTGACTCATGTTTATGACCGTTGCGGTATCCCGAGTCATTTGACCCCCTTTTGCGACCCCGTTGTAAGTCAAGGACTAGCTGTATTTTGCTTGATTGTTGAAGAAGGGGGCTAATGCAATTAAGAGAAAAGAGAGAGAGAGAGAGACGCCCGTCACAATCTCAGTGACTTACCGATGGGTGGACTTCAACTCCCAGAAGTAACGGATGAGAACTTCTCAAAGAGAAGAACTAAGGAGGAATCTCCCCAGTCAGCAACGCTGTTGCTAAGAATTCTGGGAATTGGAGTCCACCCATCCGGAAGATGCCCCAGTGTTTGATTATACACTGAGCTGTAGAGAGAAAAATTCCAGAAATTGTGAAGTTGTAGGGAAGGAATGTTTTTTCTGCTTAGCGACAAGAAAGCAAAATGAAAGGGAAAAATGGAAAATTGGTGGAGGGGAGAAGAATCATTTTTTGAATTGGCCTTTATAGATAGGCATAAATAGATACTTGTATTCACCATTTACCCCAGTTCTTGAAACCTCCCCAGGGACAAGACTCGTGATGTCTGGTTTTGCATTACACAAGAAGGTGGTCTGTGTGTGATAGCGGTTTGAGCCTGTTATCCTCTTGAGAAAACACACACACACACACACACACACACACACACACACCATGTCTTTGCATTTGGGAGTTGCATTGCACAGGCCTGCTAATTGAGGCAGTTCTGGGTAGTGGTTAAAATTTGGTGTATATTTCTCTCTCCTTCCTTCTCTCCCTCCCTCTCTCCCCTCCTTCCTCTTCTCTCTTCCCTCTCTCAGTGATTCAAGGCAGCTTACAGGAAATAAAAATGCAGTATCAAAGAAATAAAAACAATGAAATAATAACTCCCCACCCCATCTTTTAACCCATCTTGCTCTGACTATCCCGGGTTCGCTGGCAGAACCAGGTCTTCAGGGCCTTCCAAAAGAGTGGGGGCCATTCTAATTTCCGGAGGGATGGTGTTCCAGAGGGAAGGAGCCACCACGGAGAAGGCCCTTCTTCTGGGTCCCGCGGGCTGGTTACAGAATATAATCTTCATTCACGTGAATCAAGTTTGACCCTTGCGGGGGGGCTGCATAAACCCACCCTTGTTTTTTAAGATCAGTAGGGGGTGTGTGCTCCCAAATGGTGGTGATAACCAAATTTCTCCTGGGTGAACTCAAATCCTTAAGCCTTAGAATTGCAATTCTTTTTGAGTTTTTCAGCCGAGACATTTGGAGCGAAACGCGCCCGCTCACGTGGTCCAAATCGTTTGGGTTTCGCAGGGAAGTAAGTCCTATACATCGTGCCCCCCCCCCAGATTGGCTTGTTCTCAATCACGGTTTGTTTTGCCGACAGGGGGATCGTTGGCCAAGTTGGCTTACTACTCCACAGTGCAACACAAAGTGGCCAGGGTGCAGTCCTTCGATCAATCGTGCAAGGTAAGACAGCGGTTTCCCGTTTCTAAACGAATTGTTTTAACTGGAGGACTGGCTGTCCACGTAGCCACACTCTCTGAGTTCCAGACTTGATCCCAAGTAAAGGAACCAATCAGACCCGGGCCAGCTGGCTGGGGCATTCTGGGAGTTGAAGTCCACAGGTTTTAAAGTCGCTTGGGGTTGAGAAGCTCCCTTTTAGAGGCGCATGGCTTCCCTCCTTCCCCGCCCAAGAACTTCGGGGTGAGGAAGTTTTGAATCTCTCTTGTCCTTGATCCCGAAGGATGTCGAACACGAATCTCCCTACGAGGTCACCGTCCAGGAGGAGATCACGGCTCGGCTCCATTTCATTAAATTCGAGAACACCTACATCGAAACCTGCTTGGATTTCATCAAGGACCACCTCGTCAACACCGAAACGAAAGTGATCAAAGCCACAGGAGGTGGTGCGTACAAATTCAAAGAACTTATTGAGAAGAAGCTGGGATTAAAGTAAGTGCGAATGGGTCTCGCGACTCATTATCCCAAAAAACTGTACGAGTGTCCAGTTGCTGAGGGCTTGAAATGCAGATGTCGTGTGTCTGATTTAACGAAACACTTAAACACCGTCATGTGTCGTTAATCAGACACATGACAGCAGAGGCAGGTGCAACCCTTGCAACTTGGCATCCAGGTTTTAAGTACCCCCCCCCCCTCCCAGATACGTCTGTCATAACTTTGAACAGTCGTTAAGCAGCCAGTCATAACTCGAGGATCACCTGTATATTTTTTAATAGCAGGCAGGTAATAGTTAGAGATTAGAGATAAGCCTTAAGGATTGGATCAAACAATATCAGACTGACCTGTGGGAAGCTCCTCTAAAGTCTTTGCCCCCCCTGCCTCCCATTTGTGGATGTTTTCATTGCTCGGTGGGTTAAAAGAGGGATTTGTTGAGACCACAAATCCCCAAATTCAGCAGCATAAAAGTTTGGGAGTTCTGCCTTGAGCCTCCTATGTCATCTGGAGGGCACCTGGTTAGGGAGAGGTTGTCTGACGACGCAATTGCGTGAAAAGATTGTAAAAGATCCTGTCTGCACTTGTGACACGGCCAAAGTGAGGCAGACATTTTTAGCCAATTTTTATAAACGTCGCCCCCCCAAATCAGTGCTGGAAGGAAGCTGGAATAGGCGAGTGGGGAATTCTGGGGGTTGAAGTCCAGCCAACTTAAAATTGCCCGGGTTGAGAATGACTCACCTAAATAAATATTCCAGCCAGGACCGAAATCTTCCCCAGTCCCGTTTTGGGGTACCTACGGGACCTCCCATCTACAAACCCTCCTCCTTGTTGGTTGCAAGTAGGAAAAATCAAATTCTTGGGAGGTTTTTTTTTGGAGAAAACTTC
>NW_015387895.1:122975-128876 GCF_001527695.2 Protobothrops mucrosquamatus | reverse complement strand
TGGGGGTTGAAGTCCAGCCAACTTAAAATTGCCCGGGTTGAGAATGACTCACCTAAATAAATATTCCAGCCAGGACCGAAATCTTCCCCAGTCCCGTTTTGGGGTACCTACGGGACCTCCCATCTACAAACCCTCCTCCTTGTTGGTTGCAAGTAGGAAAAATCAAATTCTTGGGAGGTTTTTTTTTGGAGAAAACTTCAACAATGCTTTTATGAGGATGTGATGAGCTGGTTCTGCAGCTCTGCTAACAAGCCCTGTTCTTTTTCTTTACCTGGTTTTAGATTGGATAAAGAAGACGTGATGACTTGCCTAATTAAAGGCTGCAACTTTGTCCTCAAGAACATCCCCCACGAGGCCTTCGTCTACCTGAAGGATGCCGACCCCGAGTTCAGGTTCCAGATGAACCATCCCCACATTTTCCCCTATTTGCTGGTCAATATCGGCTCTGGAGTTTCGATCGTGAAGGTGAGGACCCTTGGTTGATCAGGTAATCCTTGACGTAGGGCCACAGTGGAGTCCAAAATTTCCGTTGCTAAGTGAGACAGTTCTTAAATGAGCTTTTGCCCCCTTTTACGACTTTTCCTTTCCACATTTGTTAAGTGAATCTCTGCAGTCGTTAAGTGAGCGACCCGGTTGTTAAGTGAATCTGGCTTCCCCATTGACTTTGCCGTTCAGAAGGTCCTAAAATGGGGGACCACGCGACCCCCTGGGGACGCTGCATCCATCAGTTGCCAAACGTCCAGGTTTTGATCACGAGATTGTGGAGATGCTGCGACGGTCGTAAGGGTGGCTGATTTGCGGTTTCTGGAAAGATCTTCTTTCAGCCATTCTCTGATGCTCGCTGATCTCTCTCCCGGGTCAGATCCCCCCCCCCAGCGGATCCACTTGCCCATTCAGCCCCAGGCTGCCCTAAAGAGAGAGAGCGTCCTTATCCATGTAATAGCGGTGGGATTTAGGCAAGAACCTGCTTCTTGTCTTTGATAGGTGGAAACGGAAGACAAATTTGAATGGATTGGTGGAAGTTCCATCGGAGGCGGGACTTTCTGGGGCCTCGGAGCATTGCTTACCAAAACCAAGGTAACGTTCTCGCCTAGCAGTGCGGCATTTGAGTGATGGACTGCTCTTAAGTTAGATAGATAGATAGATAGATAGATAGATAGATAGATAGATAGATAGATAGATAGATAGACAGATAGACAGATAGACAGACAGACAGACAGACAGACAGACAGACAGACAGACAGACAGACAGACAGATAGATAGATAGATAGATGATGGATGGATGATGGATGGATGATGGATGGATGGATAGATAGATGGATGGATAGATGGATAGATAAGGTGGGTGGGTGGGTGGATAGATAGAGATGGATGGAGGGATAGGGATATATACATGGATGGAGAGAGATATGGATGGGATAGATGGATAGACGGATGGATGGATAGATAGATAGATACATGGAGGGAGGGAGGGAGGGATAGAGGGATAGATACATGAATGGAGAGAATGGAGAGAGGGAGATATGGATGGATGGATAGACAGACAGACACAGAGATAGACAGACAGAGACAGACAGACAGAGACAGACAGACAGACAGAGATAGACAGACAGAGATAGACAGACAGATAGACAGACAGACGGCGTGAAAAGAAAAACACAGGCTGGTGCCGAGGAACATCCGTCCTTCCAGCTGGTTCATCTGACAGACCTTTGGGATTTCCATGTTTAGAAGTTCGACGAATTGCTGCAGCTCGCTTCGAAGGGCCAACACACCAACGTCGACATGCTGGTGAAGGATATCTACGGCGGGGCCTATCAAACCCTCGGCCTGAGCGGGAACCTGATAGCCAGCAGCTTTGGGAAATCTGCCACGGCGGACAAAGGTGGGACTTTTCAACCTCTGATTCTTCAGAGTGTCTGTTAAGGGGCTGGCTCGCTCTGCCCGTTAAAATTAAGGGCCTTTATTTTATTTTATTTTATTTTATTTATTATTTTATTATTTTATTTATTTTATTTTATTTTATTATTTTATTTTATTTTATTATTTTATTTTATTTTATTTTATTTTATTTTATTTTNTGGGGGTTGAAGTCCAGCCAACTTAAAATTGCCCGGGTTGAGAATGACTCACCTAAATAAATATTCCAGCCAGGACCGAAATCTTCCCCAGTCCCGTTTTGGGGTACCTACGGGACCTCCCATCTACAAACCCTCCTCCTTGTTGGTTGCAAGTAGGAAAAATCAAATTCTTGGGAGGTTTTTTTTTGGAGAAAACTTCCACAATGCTTTTATGAGGATGTGATGAGCTGGTTCTGCAGCTCTGCTAACAAGCCCTGTTCTTTTTCCTTACCTGGTTTTAGATTGGATAAAGAAGACGTGATGACTTGCCTAATTAAAGGCTGCAACTTTGTCCTCAAGAACATCCCCCACGAGGCCTTCGTCTACCTGAAGGATGCCGACCCCGAGTTCAGGTTCCAGATGAACCATCCCCACATTTTCCCCTATTTGCTGGTCAACATCGGCTCTGGAGTTTCGATCGTGAAGGTGAGGACCCTTGGTTGATCAGGTAATCCTTGACGTAGGGCCACAGTGGAGTCCAAAATTTCCGTTGCTAAGTGAGACAGTTCTTAAATGGGTTTTGCCCCCTTTTACGACTTTTCCTTTCCACATTTGTTAAGTGAATCTCTGCAGTCGTTAAGTGAGCGACCCGGTTGTTAAGTGAATCTGGCTTCCCCATTGACTTTGCCCATCAGAAGGTCCTAAAACTGGGGACCACGCGACCCCTCGGGAACGCTGCACCCATCAGTTGCCAAACGTCCGGGTTTTGATCACGAGATTGTGGAGATGCTGCGACGGTCGTAAGGGTGGCTGATTTGCGGTTTCTGGAAAGATCTTCTTTCAGCCATTCTCTGATGCTCGCTGATCTCTCTCCCGGGTCAGATCCCCCCCCCCCAGCGGATCCACTTGCCCATTCAGCCCCAGGCTGCCCTAAAGAGAGAGTGCGTCCCTATCCATGTAATAGCGGTGGGATTCAGGCAAGAACCTGCTTCTTGTCTTTGATAGGTGGAAACGGAAGACAAATTTGAATGGATTGGTGGAAGTTCCATCGGAGGCGGGACTTTCTGGGGCCTCGGAGCATTGCTTACCAAAACCAAGGTAACGTTCTCGCCTAGCAATGCGGCATTTGAGTGATGGACTGGTCTTAAGTTAAGCAGATAGATAGATAGATAGATAGACAGACAGACAGACAGACAGACAGACAGACAGACAGACAGACAGATAGATGATGGATGGATGATGGATGGATGGATAGATGATGGATGGATAGATGGATAGATAAGGTGGGTGGGTGGATAGATAGAGATGGATGGAGGGATAGGGATATATACATGGATGGAGAGAGATATGGATGGGATAGATGGATAGACGGATGGAGGGATAGATAGATACATGGATAGATAGATGGAGGGAGGGAGGGATAGAGGGATAGATACATGAATGGAGAGAGGGAGATATGGATGGATGGATAGACAGACAGACACAGAGATAGACAGACAGACAGACAGACAGACAGACAGAGACAGACAGACAGACAGACAGAGACAGACAGACAGACAGACACAGACAGACAGAGACAGACAGACAGAGACAGACAGACAGACACAGACAGACAGACACAGACAGACGGACGGCGTGAAAAGAAAAACACAGGCTGGTGCCGAGGAACATCCGTCCTTCCAGCTGGTTCATCTGACAGACCTTTGGGATTTCCATTTTTAGAAGTTCGACGAATTGCTGCAGCTCGCTTCGAAGGGCCAACACACCAACGTCGACATGCTGGTGAAGGATATCTACGGCGGGGCCTATCAAACCCTCGGCCTGAGCGGGAACCTGATAGCCAGCAGCTTTGGGAAATCTGCCACGGCGGACAAAGGTGGGACTTTTCAACCTTTGATTCTTCGGAGTGTCTGTTAAGGGGCTGGCTCGCTCTGCCCGTTAAAATTAAGGGCCTTTATTTTATTTTATTTTATTTTTTCATTCTCCAGATCAGTATCTCAGTACCCTCTTTGATTCTTTCCCCCTCAATCTCGTTCTGAATAAAATCCGGCAATCTTCCATTAATTGACGATGGAGATTCTCGGCCGTGCCGGTCACGGCTGTCCCAAAGGTGTTTTTTTTTCTCCCATAACTGGACTTTCTTGTTTTTCTTGGAAGACGTTTCATTTCTCACCCCAGAAGCTTCTTCAGCTCTGACTGGATGGTGGGGAGTGGAAGGATGTAGCTATTTGAAATTGAACTGAACGGCCCTCTGTCAACACCTTCAAAGAAAAACCAAGACAGTCCAGTTGCCTCCTGAAAAAAAAAAAAGCCCCTTTGGGATTCCATTCATTGACCCAAATCTTTTAAGGTGGGGTGCTCAATCTCCCCCCCCTCCCCTCCCCTCTTGGGCCCTTCTCAGATTTTTCCAAAGAAGACATGGCCAAAAGTTTGCTGCACATGATCAGCAACGATATCGGGCAGCTGGCTTGCCTGCACGCCAAGCTCCACAACCTGGACAAAATCTACTTTGGCGGTTTCTTCATCCGGGGACACCCCGCCACCATGCGGACCATCACCTACAGCATTAACTTCTTCTCCAAGGTAGGGAGAAATTAAAAATCAGGAATACCCGTGGCAGGCTGGCGAGCCACGGGGACAGGGTGGAGGGGGGTGAGGGGAAGGGTTTTTGGGCCTGAAGCAACCTCACAGGCCTCCTCCTTTGTGTCTTTTGCTCGGGGTTGTAAGTGTAGAGCAGCTGCTCCTCGGGGTATTCCTGCTAACACCGTGTTTCTTGTTACGGCAGGGTGAAGTCCAGGCTTTGTTCCTGAGGCATGAAGGCTACCTGGGAGCGATAGGTGCTTTTTTAAAAGGAGCAGAGCAAGACAGTAAGTGCAGCCCCTTTCTCTTCTGCCCCCCCCCCCAAAGTCAGGGCTCTTCTCCCCCCTCCCCAGAGTGGGCTTTTAGGCCCCAGACTCTTATTCCAGGGCGGTCTTGAAAGGCTTGGGCCAAAGGTGGGGAAGACGTTCACCCGGTAGAGACTGGATTTCCATGTTGGTTATCTGCCTGCGAGAAGCCTCCCTCGGCTCGGGGTCCGCTCCATCGGGCCTCTGTTTGGAGTGTGTGCTTGTGTGCTTTTGCCTAACAGCCCTTCAGAAATTACACAAGTGCGTGCCACCTAACTAGACACACGCAACCTAACTTCCCGGCGATTCGCAGCTCCCGTTTTCTTATCCTATGAGGCTCTGCTTCGGTGTTGTGTTTCAGTTGTGTTTTTTTTTTTTAACTTTTGATGGAAAAAATTAAGCCGGGTGGATCTGTTCGTTCTCTTGGTTCTCCAGTCTCTTTCTAAAACAAGAAATCCATCCTTTAAGGGATCTGAAGGGGTGGGTGTGTTCCCATCCGACAGTCTGTCTCCTTGAAAAGTAAAAATAAAACGCTGATAGCTTTAAAAAAATAAAATAAAAAAATAGGACTGCTTTGGCATATGCTGGAATATCTTATTTTTTCCCCCTCTCTTCTTCTCTTCCTGCCCCCCCCCTTCCCAAGATCCCAATTTATACAGCTGGGGAGAGAACTACGCTAGCAGTTCAGGCCTTCTGAGCACGTCGCCCGACGTTTGCCCCATGCAGCGGGAACGAAGCGGCACCGTGAGTCTCCCCGGCCTAGAAAAAGCTCAGCGTTGATCCCACATCCCTAAATATAGACCCCCTGCTTGATGGTCTCTAGGGTCCTGACGGGGCCTTTTTGCAGATGGAACAATGGAAAGCGGTCTCTCCGGGACTCCCTTGCTGTTCGGACAGGAAACGTCTGCCTTCCGAGCAAGGAGGAAATCTCGGAATCCTGCAGGTTTCCCCCCCC